>NC_081409.1:192850336-193015951 GCF_030272615.1 Cryptomeria japonica | reverse complement strand
TCTCCCTCCCCCTCTCCTTATACTATCCTATCCCTCTCTTCCTACTCCCTACTCTCTCTCTCTCTTCCTCTCCCTCTCTAATCCTATTCTCACCCTCTCTCCCTCTCTCTCTCTCTCTCTCTCTCTCTCTCTCTCTCTCTCTCCTCTCTCTCTCTCTCTCTCTCTCTCTCTCTCTCTCTCTCTCTCTCTCTCTCTCCACTTCCTATTTGGTTCCTAGTTGTATATATAACCCGTATGGGTTATGCAGAACTAAGACAAAAACTTCTAGTTTTGCATAACCCATGGGTTTATAAAAAGTATAATGTTCCTCAAAACCAGTACGGGTTTTGAGGAACTTTTGATTTTTTATTATAAAAATATAATGTTCCTTAAAAACCGTTTTGTTTTATTAATTGTTTTTGGCTAGGCTTGGTGTTACCAAGTCTATCACATTTTTGAATTTCCAGACATGCACGGGTTGAGAAAAATTTTGTTTTTTTATCATGTGGCCACTTTTCTGTTCACCATCTTGGTGCACTTACCCTGATCATGGCCATTCATCTTTTAACCTCTTAATATAAGTCCTTGATTCTCTTGGAGACTTCTATAAGAGAGGCTTCTTCCCTTCCATTGCTAATTAATCAATCATGAGTTTCTACTTCCATAATGCCAGAATTTCTTTAGAGATTTCATTGTCGTGCCTGTGAAGTGTGATACCTGCAACTGCAACACAAAACACTCAATATATCATTACAAGCATGGTTAGAAAATAAGAAGCAAATGAAAGATGAACCATGACAAAGCGACCTATCGCCTCCTAAGAGATGTGAGTATGGATTTGCTCTCAGATCTAGATAAGCAATCCCAGTGACTTGACCACACCTAGATGGAGGATTTGAAATGTTAATGATATGCAAAGATGAGATTGATTATGCTAGATTGATCCAAGAGATTGATTAAGCTAATGATATGCATGATTAAGCTACATGATTCAACAATTATGCTAGAAAATGATCAAATTAAGCTAATGCAATTATCTATAACAATAATGCTCAAATGATATGCCTATAGTAACAATGCCTAAATTGATAATGAGATGGGATCCTTTGTGCTCCAAAATGAGGGATATTTATAGGATTTCCAAGACTAGGAGTGAGGTGGCAGGAATCAACGGTCAAGATTGAGTCTGAAGATATAAAGGGTGAAATTGGAGGAGGTTGGAGAAGAGGTTGGAGGAAGAGACACTTGTCATCTTTGTGGTGACAAGTGTCCAAGAGAGGAGACATGTGGCCAAAGTGCCATGTGTCTCAAGAAGAAAATATCCACATCATAGGAGGTTAGGATAAGGAGGTTAGAATGTGCAAGATAGGATAGGGTTAGTTAAACCTCGGGTTAGGTGGAATGGGTTAGATGGTCAGAAGTTAGGAGGCATGTGGGTAATTTGAATTTAAAAATTCAAATAATAGGAAAAGACTAATTAATTCTCAACAACTCATAAAGTGATTTGTTTTAATTAATCAGGGGATTAGAAGAATTGATTGAAATGGGGGGGGAGGATTAATTAATTTGAATTAATTAATAAAGGGGACTATGGAATGAACTTAATGAATAAATCCTTAGATTTTTATTTTTTTTGATCGATAAGAGGCTGAGGCCAAGAATTTTATTAATTATTATAAATTTTACAGTACAATACTCCACTCGTGCGGGCGCCGGTAGGAAAGAGTGGAGGCAAGAAAACCTCCGGCCTTGCCCGGGATCATAGAAATCCTTAGATTTATTAATAAGTAGATGAAAGGGAGAATTTAATCAAATTGCCTAATGAATTTAATTAAATTAGGAAGGGGGATTAATTAAATAATTGCTTATTTAATTAATTATCTTCAGACCATTTTTAGGTGTATACATTCATCATCATCATTTTTCTTGCATCATCAAGAACCACACTCCATTCCTTTCATGACCTCGTGTGCTAGTGTTATATAGCTGAGAGAGAAACATTGTTTTCACAAGATCTTGGAGGATAGGAGAACAATGGAGTCAAGAAAATTATGGATGTGAGGTATTATTGTTATTTATTTTGTTTGCATTTCATGATTGAGTTCTCTATTGATTGTTTGTTGGATAGGTTTTATAGATCTAGACTAGTGGCTGGGTTGTTTAGGGTTTACAAATGAGTTTAATATTTACCATATAAACATACATACATACATACATATGTACATACGTATACATGCATACATACATACATACATATGTGTACATATATGTACATATATACATACATGTATATGCACACATATATGTATATGTAAATATGTATACATATATGTAAATATGCACATGTATATGTACATATGTATATACACACATATGTACATGCATATATACATATATATGTACACACACATGTGTGTATATATGTACACATACATACATACATACATACATACATATAGATATACATATACATATACAACATATTATTCTCATGTGGCGCACTGTCAAGCTTAATTTATTCTCATGTCTTGAAGGAAAATCTATTTGAGTACAGTCGTAGCTTAATTTGCCGATTAATTAACCTTCTATGTGTGGCTTATAATAGCTATATTCTTGGGCATAGTTATATTGGAAATGCATTCTTTTGGTGTCATAATTAAGCCACCATGTTAGGAAATATTGGCAAGTATAATGGGATATACATATACATATACATTAGACTATACAAGCATTTTGTATTTTTTAATTTAATGTGAACATATTCTTCTCATGTGACATTAATGTCAAGCTTAATTTATTCTCATGTCTTCAAGGAAAATCTATTTGAGTACAATCGTAGCTTAATTTGCCAACTAATTAACCTTTTATATGTGGATTATCATAGCTATATTCTTGGGCATAGTTATACTGGAAATGTATTCTTTTGGTGTCATAATTAAGCCACCATGTTAGTAAATATTGGAAAGTATAATGGGAAGACACAAAATATATTGTTGCTTATTTTGAAAGAGTGGATAAGTATTCATGATGTCATAAAACCATGAGGATAGCTAACCATATATGGATTTTCTTATTAGTTTGAGAAGTAATATCTCTTTCAACCATTTTATTTTTTACATTGGATAAAGTCATCATTGTATTTTTAAAATAATATTTACTTATGGGTATGATAAAAATAGTCTATATTATGATGTCGTGAGTGAAGTTGGACATTATCATTTTTTTTTTGAACCATTTTATATTACATTTGATAGAAAGAATGATTATTTTCCAAGTTGTGAAAGTAAGTTCAAATTTTATCCTTTTTTGAACCATTTTCTTCTTGGCACAATGAGGAGATTTTTTATTATCTTCACGAATGGGGGAAAATGGATAGTTGGAATTTTTTTATGAAAATTGATTCTTATTTCATCTTGGAGAAGAGTGTCTTTTATCATTTTTGGATGGAGAGTATTGGTCTCTGGAGAAGTTGATGATCAATCATAAGAGCCAAGAATCATTTGCAAGCAAAACACCTATCACACAAAAGAGTTCAAGCAAGGATTGTATGCTCTATAACAACTATAGATTTTTGTATTATTGCCACAAAAGAATTGAAGATTCAATATTGAAGGTACAATATTGGAGGTACAATTACAATGAATGAATAACTTGCTTTATAGGAAGCAAGAGTTTCCTTAATCCTAAATTAGAATAAATAAAGAAGTGGAAAGTAGGAGCTAAATTAAACTCAACTACAAGCTATAAAAGATAACTAGAAGTACCTCTAAGTGAACTCAAACTAAAAAATCATAACGCCTAGATTATATAAAGTACCTAAGTTTAGCTTAAGTGAAAAAGCAATTAAAGGACCTAATTAATAAATAATTAGATAATTGTCCTAAATTTTATTTTTTTATAGATAAGTGTTATCCAAGGGGGATAACTCTCGTACATTTCTCATACTTCTAGAATTCATAATTTTAAAACTAAGCAAACTATGCTAAAACAGACATTAAGGCAGTGCCTTATACAAGATGCCTAATTTCCAATGTGTTGGAGTATCATAACCATGTTCTCTCCAATCTCCATTATTTTGACAATGACAGATGCTAAGAGCTAGTTATCATTAGAATTGAGCAGTCTGTGGAAGGGATCCAGGTTCCCATTCCTGACCCCCACCCTAAACACTTCCCATGCCTCCTAAATGAAGTTCTTTCTCCTTTGTCATGCTACCCTTTTTTGGGCAGTTTCCTCATCTTCACTATCTGACTCCTCTGATTCAGAGGGGATGTAGTTGGTATAGTTGAAGTAGATGTCGAGGGTGCTTACCCAACAATCAGAATCTAAATCCAACATGGCATTTGCTAAGGCTTGTCCATCAGACGGGCGGACAAAGCCATCGATCTACTGTATGCTCACTTCCTTTGAGTCAAATATATCAATCATAGGGCAGATAATGGCCTCATACACAAACCCATCACACCAATGTCGATCACCACCCAAGATACCATTAGCCACCCACCAAACAATATTCCAAACCATATCATTTGATTGAAATAACCAACAACATTGAGCCTGGATCGATTCCTCTCTACACAAGCAATTGAGACCAAAATGATGCATCATCGAACCAGATCAACACTTCCAGGCTTAAAACTACATTCTTGAGCCATTCCTTATATAGAGTTGCGATCTTTCTAGAGAAGTCTAGAGGCCAGAACAGGCTCGACTTCCAAACTAGCTTCACCCGAGAAAGCATGATTCTCAAATATTTACTATATTGGGAACATGTCAAGTCGTGGATCATACCATTTGTAACCGAACGGATAACCATAGGAACTTTGCCATAACACATGATAAAACAAAAGTATCCAGTTTGTTCTTCCACGAAAGCATGGCCTACCTCTAGCTAAATCAAAGATCCCTTGGATGCCCCACATACTCCGTCTTCCAATGCACAACTTTAGAGAGCTCAGGATCTGCATTGGTTATGTTTGTACCCTGGGCTGTCAAATTACCCATTGTTCAGAAAGACTCCATGATGGCCCAAGTACCATTCCTGCGTTCTTATCTGATCCCTGACTTGACTTTGCAGACAGATCTAGCAAAATCGTCCTTTGCAATCTGCTTTAGCTCATTCTGCCAATCATCAGTCAAGATTTTCTCAGTACCTTTTTCCATTGAAACACCAACATTAGCTAAATAATCGGTTGCTTTTTTTGCCTCAAGGAAAGCATGGGAAATTCTATAATTTTAAAATCGGTTAAGGTGTGCTATAATATCTGTCAAGTAGCGACGAAGCTTCCAATTAGGTGTCAAATTGTTCTTGATGGCATTGATTATAATTTGTGAATCCCCTTCTACTTCCACTAATGCAAATCCATTATCAACACAAAATCTAAGACCTCTGGCCATAGCCATCGCTTTCTCTTCATTATTGGAAGCAATGTCCATGTTTCCCGATACACTGCCCATAATGTCTCCAGTATCTTTCCTAACAATACAACCATATCCCACGATCCATGGGTTTCCTTTAGCAGCCCCATCGAAATTGAGTTTAATCCACCCAGCCATAGGGGGTTCTCATCTAGTACTTGCACGTTTGACACATTTGGACACTACGTTGATATTTGGGGGAATCAGAGTACCCCACTTCAACTGAATCTTTTTGTCCCAATATAGAATATATTCAATCCTCCTGCAATAAGATTTTGTGTTAGCTATTTCATTGATGCTTGTTTTAATTTTCTCAATGAATTTTTCCATAGTGGTTTCTCTTCCTTCGAAGATTCTACTATTTCTCTCTTTCTAGATCTGCCATATCCGTATTGATGGAGATATTATCCACAGTGAACCCCATAATGACTTCCGGTTCAAAATTGGCCAGCTTCTAATCTAGATTAATTTTTGAAGCATAAACCCAGCCCAAACTTTGGTATAACCAATCCCAACAATGTCTAGTAAAAGGGCAGTCAAGCAATAAATGGTTGATTGTTTCCTCATTTTTTTGCATAGGACACATATACTTGGACCATAAATACCATAAAGCTTCAAATGTTCCCCAGTGAGGATTATTTCATGAAAGGACATCCATAAAAAGGCTTCGGCCCTAGGGGCTACCAAATTATCTCAACATAGGATCGTGGGCCAATCACTCTTTTCTTGGATCAGTCTTTGTACCTGGTATCCAAGTTTGATAGAATATTCGCTAGATTGTGCAACACACCATATGATTTCATCATCCATATTCCTGGTTACAATCCTCCTACCTTTTAGTAATTCATTAAGAGTTTGTCGATCACTTAGCTCCAAACCAACGACTTGAATGGGAATCCATTCATATAGTTCACTTCCCGGAGAAGATTCCTTGACATAGTTCGCTACATGAACCCCATATTTATTTGTAGCCTCATTTATCCAGTTCTGGCCTTCAAAAATCTTACTCAAGCTTGCATGTCCATCCCAAGAGTCATCCCAAAATCTAGCTTTCTTCTCGTCTCTAATCTTCCAAGAGAGATGATCGATAATCAGAAACCTGCACTCCTTTATTAACCTCCAAACAACAGATCCTCTATGCCCTCCAATGGACGTAAGTATCCTATTGGGATCATCATTGTCTAGGTACTTCTTGCGCATGATTGAGCATCATAGTTTCTCGAGACATCGATATATTTTCCAGATCAATTTCGTACCCAATGCAAGAATATGATGTTCTAACCCTCTGAGCCCAACACCACCCTCCTCTTTCAAACTACAAGCTACATCCCAACTGATGAGTGGAATTATCTTGATCTGTTTAGCTCCCTCCCAAAGGAATTTTTTAAGAAAGCTTTCCAAAGCCTGTATAGCTTTGGAAGATAATTTTAACACAAACATTGCATAAATAGGCATGGTAGACAACACAACTTTAATCAATTGTATTCTCCCCGAAAGAGATGGCCATTTATGCTTCCAAGCGTCAACCCTTTGCCTATATTTGGAGATTAGATCTTCCCACAATGCAGTCTTGGCAGAACCAGAGAACAACGGTACACCTAGGTATTTTTTCGGTAGGGAACCAACAAGCCAACCAAGCAGCCTCGAGATTTTTACTTGTATATCCTTTTTGGTGTTAAAGAAGAAAATCTCAGATTTCTTGTCATTTATTTGTTGTCCAGCAACATTGGCATACATTTCCAAAGAATCTTTGATGACCCTCACCTCCCATATAGTTTCTTCGCCAAAGAGGCTAGTATCGTCTACGAATTGTGAGTGTTTGATCGACTCCAGATCATGGTGAACACTGACCCCTTTTCGCATTGCTTTCTCTTGTAGTTTAGATATGTATCGACTAAGCACCTCCGCCATAATCACAAATAAGAATGGGGAGATCAGATCACCCTGTCTTATACCATTTTTTATTTCAAAAAAGCCAGAAAGAGAGCCATTGATTGCCACCGAGTATTGAGAGGAACCTATGCAAACCTTGATAATTTTGATCCAGTCTTGAGGAAACCAAAATTTCCTCATCACTTCCAGCAAGAATTTCCACCTCAGCTTGTTGTAAGCTTTCGAAATATCGATATTGATGGCCATAGATTTTTGTCTTTCCATGACAATTGAGTGTATGGTTTTAGTAGTGAGGATGATACTATCAATGATCTCCTACCCTGGAATGAATTCATTTTGTTCCTTGGAGATGAGGTTTGGTAAAACTTTTTTTAGTCTGTTGGCAAATACCTTAGTGATAATCTTGTATACAGTGTTGCAAAGAGCTATTGGACGAAAAACATCAAAGAGGAGGGATTGGCTTTCTTAGGGATGACCACCAACATAGTATTGTTTATCTCTCTGACAAATCTTCCTTTCAGTCTAACCTGTTCCACCACTTCCAGTAGATTGGATTTCACGAACTCCCAACAATTCTGGTAAAAACTTGCAGGCATGCCATTCGGACTCGGGGCTTTGTCTGGGTGGAGACCAAACACGGCACACCAGATTTCAGTTTCGGTAAAAGGTTATAGTAATATTCAGTTGTCCATGTTGTTAGAGTATTCGGGTATTTACTTGATTAATTAAATAATATTTGTTTAATTATTTAAGTTCCCTTTATCTCTTTTACACTTAAGCTAACTTTAGTTGCATAATAATTAATTCTTTTATTAATTATTATGTGCAAACCTAGGTTTTCCCTTTTTAGGGTTTCTTGACCTATTAAAGGTTAAGTTCTTTCTTTTCATTGTATGATGAAGAAGGATTATTATTGACAATACATTTTGGAGATTATTGAGCTCTCTCTTTTGGAGCTTATTTTTCCTGTGTTTTTGTTCCTTTTGTGATTTGCTTCCTTACTTCTCCTTGTAATAGGTTTTTCAGCTTGCAGAGATCATTTGGGCTCCTATGGTGTTGTATTTTCTCAACTCCTATATGGTATCAAAGCTTCAGATCTGCAGCTACCTGTTCTTGTTTTGAGAATTTTTGCATTGGAAGTAGATCTGGGGCTTCAGAAAGTTTTTATATGCACCTAGGTATAGGATTTTTTCTAAGCACTTTGGGCCTAAACAGACCTCACCATCATGCTCAGAAGGCCTGATAACCCCTATGGTCATATAAAATTTGACCTATTTTGGTTCCTGAGCCTCTGGGAGTATTTTTTCTCAGATCTAGGTCGTACGGCCCTTGCACGTAGTTCGAGAAATTTTTTTTAAAAAAAGCCTTTTTATGGCATGCAGGCCGAAATTTGAGTTTTTTTGTAAAAAAATTTTTTAAAAAAAAACCTAAAAGGGGATTGTTTTTTTTACAAAAAAAAAAATTGTTTTTTGGGGGGCTTCCCACGGTACACAGGGTACCATGGGCTCCCTGACACCCTGCAGGTCTGCCGTAGATTTTTCCAGGCCTCGGGCCTCGCGCCACCGCCCGGCCTTACCTTTCAGCCCTCGCTGGCGCCGACCTCCGGCTCCCTGCCGGCCTCAACACCCCGACCCTCCGCTCGCCGCTGCCTCCCAGCCCGCGCCGCCCAGCTCTCCTCACCGACCCAGTTGCTCCCCGACCTCCACTACCTGCAGCGCCACCCCGACCTGTGCCTCCCAGCAGCTCCCCGACCTCCACTTCCTACAGTGCCACCCCGGTCTATGCCTCCCAGCAGCTCCTGGCAGCTCAACAACTCCCCAACTTGTGTCGCCCAGCTCTCCCTGGCGGCCCAGCTGCTCCTTGGCCTCTGGTGCTTGTAGCGCCACCCTGGCCTGTGCCTCCCAGCAGCTCCCCAATGACTCAGCAGTTCCCTGGCCCATGCCGCCCAACAGCTCCCCCGGCCAGCGCAGCCCAGCAGCTCCCCGACAGCCCCGCCGCTCCAGCCACCGCCCGGCCCTGCAACCGCCGCTCGTCACCCTGCCACCGGGAAACCACCAGCCACTAGAGAACCACCCGGTTACCACCGGAGTGCCACCTTCCCACCACCAAAGTGCTGCTCCCTGGCCACCTCCACCGCCCAGCCACCAAACTACCTTTTTTGCCTCTTTCGGGGGGGTTTGGTTTTTTGGCCCTATCTTGGGTATACGGAGTCATTTTTTCGAAAATGAATAGGAGTCGAAAAGCTGGTTTCGAGCCGAACCTCATGTTGTTGGTAATTTTTCCAATTTTGCTGTTTGACTAGGTTTTTTTCAGTCAAAGTGAGGTCTTGTTTTTGCACTCTGGGAGCCATAACATGAGCATCTGAACTCCATTTTTTGAAAAGTTTATAGTTTTGGAAAGCGTGTGTTGTGTACTTTCTAGCCATATGAGTTTTCTTTTCAGATTCTGCTCCATGCATATTTTATTCAATTTTTTGCTTTTCAGCACTCTGGTGGATATCTTGGTTGTTTCAGGTCCTAGGATCTCTTCTCTGGATAGGATGTCTCTATTTTGGTTCTTGTTTCTATTTCCAATCTTCTTATCATCGTAGCTTGTATTTATACAAACACACTGAGATAAAGTGCCATCATGCATTGTTTACTTGGGATCTTGCACATCGTGTGTCTTGTTGTAAATGCACTATTGATAAAGTGCCACGAGGGGGTTGATGTTTGCCTGTTGTTTGCCATCTTCCTTTGTCCAGTGAGTGTTCCTTCCACGACATTCAGCTCATGATGTGTGTCAAGTGAGTGTTCCTTCCATGACACCTTGTACTTTTCTTAGCACCTTTGATGTTCCTGATTCTTCATCATGCAGTTCTTCTTGGTTGTTCTTTTCAGTGTTCTTGTCCCTCTCCCACTTCTGTATTATGGGGAGGTTTGTCCTGTTGGTTCTAATGCTTCTGTGGTTCAATTGATAAGCTCTTCAGGCTTTGGTTTCTCATGCCATCTGTATCTTCGAGTTTAGTGTTTGCCTTGTTTGCCATCTGATTCGAGTAGTGTCATTTGAGGGCACTCCTGTAGATTACAGTCTTCTCTACCTGGTCATGTGCTATTTCAGTGGAGGTTCTTCAGATCAGCGGTTATTCTTCGATAGATTTTGTAGGTTCTTCATGCTTCAGTGGTGTTCTTCTCCATCTCTTTCTGGAGTAGAGTTTTGTTCCCACGTGGTTTTCTCTATTTCTCCAGTTCATAGAGATTTCATTGTATTTGGGTACCTGATCAGGCCTTGTTACCGGGACCCATCTTTATTGCTTTCAGTAGTTGTTCTAGGTTTTAGCTTCTCCCTAAGTCTAACTTAAGGGGGGGTGTTAGAGTATTCGGGTATTCACTTGATTAATTAAACAATATTTGTTTAATTATTTAAGTTCTCTTTATCTCTTTTACACTTAAGCTAACTTTAGGTGCATAATAATTAATTCTTTTATTAATTATTATGTGCAAACCTAGGTTTTCCCTTTTTAGGGTTTCTTGACCTATTAAAGGTTAAGTTATTTCTTTTCATTGTATGATGAAGAAGGATTATTATTGACAATACATTTTGGAGATTATTGAGCTCTCTCTTTTGGAGCATATTTTTCCTGTGTTTTTGTTCCTTCTGTGATTTGCTTCCTTGCCTCTCCTTGTAACAGGTTTTTTAGCTTGTAGAGATCATTTGGGCTCATGTGGTGTTGTATTTTCTCAGCTCCTATACATGTCAGTTTCCAACTTAGGGATTGCGTCCAACTTGAAAACACACGCCTCCTCCCAACAACCATCGGAGTTTAGAATTTTCTTGAAGTAGGCCTCTGCTCCCTAACCGATACTATCTCTGTCCTTATGACAAGTTCCATCTTCTAAGAGAATTTCATTGATTTGATTTTGAGCTCTTCTGGCTTTGACTGATGCATGGAAGAACTTAGTATTCCTATCACCCTCCTTAATCCATTGTTCTATGGCTTTATCTTTCCAATAAATCTCGTCTTTGGATAAAGTCTCTGAAAGCCTAGCCATCAATTATTTTTCACGCCTGTAGTCTACCTGATCCATTCCTTCGACCAAAACTTTCGTATTTATAACTTCCAGCTCATCTTCAATTCTTTCTTTCTCAGAGAAGATATTCTTAAAGAATTCTTTATTCCATATTTTGAGCTAACTCTTGATATAGGCCACCTTTTTAACAAAACAAAAACTAGGTGTACCTTTGATGTAGTTGCATTGTTTCCACCATATTTCTAAATGGTCTAAAATGGTTTCATCCCTCCACCACATATTCTAAAATTTGAATAGTTGCTGCCACCCTGTATCTTCGAACCAATTTCCAATTGGACCGAAAAATTATCAAAGATGCAATATGGTAGAGTTTTGACAGAAGTCATCATATTTGCCTCTGGGCAATAAGACCCAATCAGAAATCTATCCAATCGTTCAACAGTACTGGCCAATCCAGGTCGTTTATTATTCCAAGTGAACCAATCAACTGATGGCTTGCAGTCTATAACTCCTACCTTTTGCACAAACTACCTGAAGTTTAGAATATCATTGGTGACTTTCTTCGATCTTCCCCTCTTTTTTGAGAGATCAAGAATCGCATTGAAGTCTCCCCCAATTATATATTTTTTGTTCCCACTAGCAGACACCAATTGGGTAATATCATCCCAAAACACCGATTTCTCCTGGTAGTTCGTGGGGCCATATATATTCCAAAGTTCCATATCCATCTGGCTGAGTCTACACTTCACCTGGCAGGCTTGCCAATTCTTTCCTCCAGAGACCTTGACAATATCCACCAAGGAAGATTTCCATAGAATTCCCAAACCACCGACTCTTCCATCTACCAATTGAAAGATGTCAGACCAACCTCTGCAGTAACCAAACAAACTATCACCATCGTTTGAGCTACATTTAGTCTCCTGTAACATAACAATGTCACTTGATAGTTTGGCCAAATGTCATTTCAATATCTGGTGTTTGTCAGGGGTCACTAGGCCCCTGACATTCCATGTGGTGATCCTCATTTCTTCCCAAGGGAGTAGCTCACTCCCTTGGTACTTTTCCTATTAAAAAATTATGTCACACTGAGAAGCCCTTTTTTGACCGCTTCTTCTTCCCTTTTTTTCTTGTTATATTTTCTACCCTTACCTCTTTTGTCCTCAGTCATAGAGTTAACCATAGATTGGTTGATATTCCTGATATCGGTGATTCCCAATAAATCCTTATCCATTTCATCTTTGGACATCCACTCAACATCCGAGTCTGATTCAATTGAGGGCTTAATTTCCTTGTCTATATTTTCCTCATTGTGCTCCACCAGATTGGAATTCGTGTGATTAGTTTGCGTATCTATGTTTGGAGATGAGGCCAGATACTCATTAGGTTTTTCAGTCCAACCTAAACACAATGGCTCCATAGTGGATACCACAACAGGCTTTTGCTTGGCCTTCCAGATATTTTTTTCTTTTTTGGGGATATGGCAATTGTCCGTATCATGATTCCTCCTGCCACAATTTAGGCAAAAATGCTTATCTTCTTTGATTTCAATCGATTGAACCCAATCTCATCCTTGGAGTCGCAATTTAACTTTTGGGGGAATTCGCCTAACCACTGCTAGTTTCACTCTTGCATACAAATATGAATCTCTCGTAGCGATATCTGCATCTATTTCGATCAAGGTACCAAGTGATCTCCCAATATTTTCTAGGGCTTCCTCCATCCAGTATTCCATCGGAAAATTGTATAATCGAATCCAAATCGGCTTATCATAAGGTTCGGTTTTGAGAGGGTTAAAATTTCGGTACCATTTTTGTATGTACAGAGGTTTAGTTTCCATTGTCCAGAGGCCCCCTTCAAGAATTTTTTGGCGCTCTTCTTCCGTCACGAAAACCACAATAAAGAATCCTTTTGGCAGAAATTTGGTTATTTAGGGGGTATGCCATGTATTTTCAATCCATTCGGTGATCTTCTTCCGATCCGATCTAGGGCCAATAAATCTGCAAATAATCACTAGATCCTTGAGTGATTCGATGTCATCCCCAACCTCTTCTATGATGTTGATTACTTGGAGAAGTTCTTCCTTTGCATTCAAATCTAGTTCCTTGCAGGACTTTGTTGCTTCCTTCGCATCCCTGACCTGCTTGCTTTCTTTCGGCTTATTCTACTTTTTTTCACCCTCCATAATTGTTGGATTAAAATTAATGGTTTGAACCAAGGATGTAAGCACTACATGCAAGAAGCCCCAGTATTTCTCCAAGCTTCTCCCTAGGATAAGGGTACTCCATTTTTAACACGATAGACATGAACCCGTGGGGGTTTGAACCTAGGTTGTAGGCACTACAGGCAAGAAGCCCCACCATTTCACCAAAGGGTAATCCCCCAAAATTAATGGTTTGAACCAAGGATGTAAGCACTACAGGCAAGAAGCCCCAATATTTCTCCAAGGTTCTCCCCAGAGTAAGGGTACTCCATTTTAACATGGTAGAGACGAACCAATGGGGGTTTGAACCTAGGTTGTAGGCACTATAGGCAAGAAGCCCCACCATTTTACTAAAGGGTCATCTCCCAAAATTAATGGTTTGAACCAAGGATGTAAGCACTACAGGCAAGAAGCCCCACTATTTCTCCAAGGTTCTCCCCAGGGTAAAGGGTACTCCATTTTTAACACAGTAGAGATGAACCCATGGGGGTTTGAACCTAGGTTTTAGGCACTACAGGCAAGAAGCCTCACCATTTAACCAAAGGGTCATCCCCCTAATGGCAACAATCTTTAAATTAATGGTTTGAACCAAGAATGTAAGCACTACAGGCAAGAAGCCCCACTATTTCTCCAAGGTTCTCCCCAAGGTAAGGGTTCTCCATTTTTAACACGGTAGAGAAGAACCTGTGGGGTTTGAACCTAGGTGTTAGGCACTATAGACAAGAAGCCCCACCATTTCACCAAAGGGTCATCCCATGTCCTAAAATTACTCCAACAACCCCGCTTAAGATTAACTCAGGGATAAGCTAAAGAGCTAATATGAATGCAAAATGCATGCATGAATGAGTCCTGATAGCTAAGGCCTAATTAGGTACTCATGTACAAACCATTGCAAAACAATGCAACTCACACCAATGAGGTCTCTCTAAATGGAGAAAAGGAGAAAAAACACATGGGAAAAAACCCCTCCTCAAAAGCAAGAGATGTAATGAAAAATAAAAGAGTACTAAATGTGACTAAGATGACAAAGCTAACTAGAAGTGTAACTAAGTGAACTCAAACTAAAAAAGCACAACACCTAGATAAAATAAAGCACCTAAGTTTATCTTAAGTGAAAAAGAAATTAAAGGACCTAATTAATAAATAATTAGATAATTATCCTAAAATTACTCCAACAATCTCTATGTTTTGCGGAGCTGAGTAAAGAGTTTTAGTATCTTGTAGCCATTTTTGGTTTGGCCATAATTTAGGGAATGTTTACAGTCTCTATTTTCTTAACTTGAGTGAGGAGCTGTCAATTTCTCTTGGCTAATAGTGTGAGGGAAAGAGACAATTATTATTATTTAGTGTTTCACAACCATTGAGGACGACGAGATGCGGGGATAGGTTTTGGGAATGGGGGGACAAAGGGCCTAAGTTTGGGGATGATGTGGGGATGATGGTGGGCGAGTGGTGAGATGGTGGTGCTGATATACATATAGTACTTGAAAAACTAGTTGTGAAAAGATGTATAATAATTACATTTCAAATGAAACTATGAAAAAATAGTAAAATTATAAAATAGAAAAATTGCAAATACTAAATACGAAGATTTCTTGAATGCTAAATAAAATTTGACAAATGAAATTGTCAAATTGGAGGTTTATGTTATATCAAAAATATGAATATCATAAAGATGATTAAATCATTACAATGAGTAACAATAGCATTAAAATTACTAGTATGATATCAAAATAAGACTTAAATAAAAATATCAAAATGTCATGAGAGCTCACTTTGATAGTGACACTGCATTTCACAAAATAAAAATAAAAATAAATTCAATAAGCATGTAGTTTCAGCCTAGTTCAACAAATTTCAAATTTGAAAACAAAATTTAAATTTTAAAATTTGATGTTGAATCTTGAGGGCAAAATGATGAATGCATAGTTCATCATTTTGTCCTCAAGATTCAACATCAAATCTGATTTTGAAATGAAAAAAGAAAAACCAAGTTAAAACAACAACAAAAAAATGAAAATTAGAAAATGAAACAAAAATAAATAAAAAAATAACCTATCTTGTGCTTGAAAAATCTTTCCAAAATGTTGTAGAATCCTCTTCCCCCTCTTCTTCTTGCTCCTTGTCACTCATCTTTCACTTGCACTCACTCTTTTCACTCCTTCAATCACTCCTTATTGAGTTTTTTCTCCTCTTCACCTAGCAAGTAAAAAATATCAGAAATACAAATGTGAGTAAAATCAATAATTTTAGAAGGTTTTGTAATGCATAGGGGGTATGGGTGGGGCCCACATCAAATTAGGGTTACCCACAAACCCCAAAAAATCATTTAAAATAATATTTGTATAAATTTAAAGTTCTTTTCAACATTGTTCAACAAGAGACTCCTATGCATCTCCTTGACCCTCGAGGGATGCCTAGATGTCTTCAAAGAGTCTTCGAGAAGTCAAGACATCTCCAAGGCTCCTTGGAGATGCTGAGACATCTCCGTGTCCTTGATGACACACCGACAACGGTGGTGGGATAATAGGGGACGTTGCGTCCCCATCTCCACATCTCATAGACATGGGGATTGGGGTGGGGGGGGGAGATGTGTCCCCATGGTTCACTATTATTATTGCAATACTTGTTGGGCATATAGGTTTGTTGAGAAATGAATGTTAGCCATGTTTGGAATAAAGGAACATAATTTGTCTTTAGTTTGGAAGAGTAAAGAGGAAAGAGTGTGCGAGATGTTTCTTATCAGAGGAAGGCACAAGACATGATCAATGTTGTTTTTCCTTTATTAAATTATTTGTGCAAGAGTTTACATTCTAGAAGTATGGTGAAATCTAGTTAAGTATTTATGTATATATGATAAATGTACACAAATACTTACATATGTTTTACAGAATTTACGATCTCATTTTTTTTTATGATGAAAATGATATTACATATTGTATTATGTGAACAATAGCAAGGGAAACAACTTCTTGTTTGCATGCAAACTTCTCTTCACTCTTTGTAAAAACTTTGCAGAACTATAAAATATGCATGTAATTATTTAGTTGCTCCTACAGTATTCTGGTTAAGAAACTATGACTGTAATGTCATAAAAACTCAAAAGCTATATAAAATTGATTATGTATGAAATTGTAGCATTATACAAAAACAAGCATATAAGGATTTCTTTCTATATACAATTTATTCGTATCGTTAGATTTGACATATAACAAAATGGATTCCATGATGAACCATTGCAATGTGTTTGAGTTTCATACACTCAGTAAGCTCGAGATGAGAAAGTTTATTCTTGTAATTATATACATAAAAAATTAAATGTTTTTATATAATCATATGTGTATATGGGTACAAGGGTATGCATCTATATACCTATATGGTAGTATAGATACCATAAAGATCATTTACAGGTATGTAGTGTATAAAATGAAATAAAAGCCTTAAGTCATGATTGTTTAATGGGAACAAGTATGTTGTTCATAAACAAAGATTCAAATCATGACATTGAAAATATATTATAAACCTTCTTTTGATTTAGAGTCTAAATTGACTTCATAAACTAAAATTTAATATTCAAAATAGTTAGAGACCATGGTCAAACCATAGTCATAGGTGAAGAAGTTTTGTTAAAATAGTAAGTCTTCTACCTTTGCAAGTGCAATGATATTCGCCAAGTCACAAGTATGTGAGGGGTGATATCAGTTGTATATGTTATATCCAGTTAAGATTCATAGACTATCTTATAAGACTTACTTAACACCCTTATTTTACCATAAAGACATGTTCAAACATGTTGTAGTAGCCCAAAGTCTATATAATGAGATAATACATGACGAGAAGTTTCACATTAATACTGTGAATAGCCTTTGAGTTAGCTAAGATATAATTGTAGTATGACTGGAGTAATCCATGTCAAGTAGAGGTGTGTGAACATTTGACTGCACTTCTTTATAAGTGCCATTAATATAAAACTTTGGCCAAAGTGATGCAACAGTCTTTGCTTGCATCCAATTGGTTCACCATGTTCCAGTTTGCATAGTGTAGTTAGGATGATCATACATAGTTAGAAGTACATCTATAGTTGTATGGTTGATTGGGTTATGTAGGACACCACACTAGAACTTAGATGGCATTCCTTTATGGATTCCTTTGTCTATACCATCGTGAAGGGTAGGGCCACTTCTAGTTGGAAGCTGTGTGGGGGACTATTAGTTTGTGGTTGGAGGAAAAGCACTCGAGTGATGCTCTCCCTCCTGGAAATGACTTGTTGAGGCTTGAGGTACACAACACAATATTCAAACAAAGTAGTTTCTTAACTCTATTTTCTATTTTCGTAAACTCAAATTGTTTGATTGAAAACATGTAAGAACTTGAAAGGAAAAGAGTAAATTGTTTATTTACTTATTGATTTTTTTTAGCTATTTCAATACATTTCATATGAAATGCAAATATTGATATTGAAAATGTTGATTAAAAGTTAAAAAAAATTCTTATGAGAGGACGTAAACCATTAATACTACTCCTAGTTTACATGGTTTCTCTTTGATTTGGGGAACTTCCATAAGTTCTTTGTAGTGAAGCACGATAGGATTTGTGGTGATTGTACTTGCTCTGTTAATTTTTTACCAACAATGATGATGGATGAAAAGAGGCTTAGATGCACTTAAAATGAATCTAATGGATAATGAAATGATAAAATAAAAAAATGCATAGACTTTAATAGATAAATACTAATCCAAATGAGTCTAATGGATAATGAAATGATGAAATGAAAAGATGCATAAACTAACAAATCTAGATTAGTTTAAAATGAATCTAAATGATAATGAAATGATATGATAGATGAGATGCATATGATGATTGTTGGATGCAAGTGCCTCTAGTAGGTTGGTGCCTACAAACACAATTGAGGATTGGTGTCTCCTATAGATTGGTGCCTACTTTATGATTGTAAGTGATTCTTTATTTTTATGATGTTGGATTTGGGCAGTAGAGCCAAGTAGCTACTTTGATCATGTTTTTTCCCATCTTGGGTTTCCACATATATCTAGTGTTCATTGTGTGAATGTATGTTTCTTTATGTTGTTTAATGTTGCATCATTAAGAAGATTGAACTAAATTGAATTGATGTTTCATGATCTATACTTGGAGAAATTATTTAAGGTAATTAATGATTAATTAAGTTGAAATTTGGATATGATTCACGTTCCCCTACCCCGCTCTTAGTATATTATGTGCCCTTCAGTCTTATCTTTTGACAACCATTTTTAGTTACCTCAGTCATTTAATATTTATCACCTTTAGTTTTCTCATTGTATAGGATTATGACACATATCAACATCTTGTCTAATCCTACCTCCCACCTTGTGTTTATAAGCAAGGCCTCTCATATACATTTTCTTATCTTGCATTCATAATCAAGCAAGCTATTCTTGCCATTATCTCTCTCGTGGAAGTTATTCTAGTCTTGTAGGGTTCTTGGGGGTGTTGAGTAGTCACCAATGAACTCGCACATGAAGATGAACATAAATCCTTTGAATTTTTTGAATTTGATGCACCTAATCTTTCAATAATGGAGATAAACAAGGGTATCAAAGATAAGATATATAGAACCTAATTATAGTCCAATTGGTTAGGGCCTTGTGAGCCTATTTCCTTAAAGCTTCAACATTACTACAATGCATATCTTCGCATTGAGGACCCAAATGCTTGACTCTTCTCTTTTGAGAAATATGTGATCTTTAGTAATGTCTAATCAAATACTTTGCTTGCACAATACTCTACACCACCATCATTATCGAGATACAAGAATTCCACAATATTTCAACAAAAAATCTCTTTTTTTGTACTTTCATATTGCAAAGGTGCCCTAGACATTATTGCAATACATATCTTCATGTTAAGAATCCAAATGCTTGACTCTTCTCTTTTGAGAAATATGTGATCTTTAGTAATGTCTAACAAAATACTTTGCTTGTACAATACTCTACACCACCATCATTATCGAGATGCAAGAATTCCACAATTTTTCAACAAAAATTCTATTTTTTTGTACTTTCATATTGCAAAGGTGCCCTAGACATTACTGCAGTACATATCTTCATGTTGAGAATCCAAATACTTGACTCTTCTCTTTTGAGAAATATGTGATCTTTATCAATGTCTAACCAAATACTTTACTTGAACAATACTCTACACCGCCATCATTATTGACATGCAAGAATTCCACAAATTTTCAACAAAAATTCTCTCCTTTTTTTTAACTTTCATATTGCAAAGAAGCCCTAATTGTTTTTTTAAAGGTGAAAATTATTGCGTATAAATGGGGGAGGCGTTACAAAAAGGAGGGAATGATTTATACATAAATGAAAAATGCCTACTAAAGACCCAGAACAATATAATTTCTATTTTCTGATTGGGATCGCACCTCAATCTCAGCTTCTTCTTACAACACATGTAAAATACAAACGCGAATGGTAGGTGTCAATGGTCAGCAGGTGCCTTCATTGACTAAACTTTTCCACCGTTAAATCAGTTTATTCCAATATCTACCATTCTGTTGTCGATTCGAGACCCAGCAAAAACGTGGGTATTATATTCCTAAATTTAACCGAACGGCACGAATGATCTGGTTGTTTGGGAGACTACGAAACGTAATGATTCTGTTGGAGTTAGCATTTGAAATGAAATGATTTTTTACAGACGAAAATTTCAGGTTTCCTGATGGGGATCTTCAAATCAGAGTTGTGGAGTATCTAGATTTCTGATGCCAACTTGCCACCGAATCAGCAAAATTATCAGGTGGGTTTGATCTTGTTATAATTTCTACCTTTTTCAATTATGTTTGCCTTTTGAATGATAGGAATCCCATTTGTATTTACCCTCTTTAAGGAATTCATCATATGGAACTGAATTTGCAAGGCATCTGGGCGCTTACGGAGTGTATGAATTGTAATTTCTAGAAATCTCTGGCAGCAACTTCCATGATTTTAGGTTTTTCAAGAGATTTTTTTTTTCTTTATTTCATTTTTGCAGAGTTTGCTTTTGTGGGTTTCATTCTATTACCTCTATTTGATTGAGATTATGAGATTTAGGTAAAACTAGTCGAGTTTTGAGGAGACTACCGAAGATGGGTTTTATGCTTGTGCTTTTCATGACATCGATGACGAGTTTTAAGGATGTGGGAAACTTGATTTAGGGCTTTTAGGTTTTTGTTTGTGTTATTGGTTTTCCAGCGTATAATTATAGAACGGGAATTTTGTGCATAACAGAGTAGAGAAGGGGAGGGCAGCTTTATGGATGTAAATTGCGGCCGCAGTATCTCAGCATGGTTCAGGATATGTTTTCTAAGGGCTTAGTTGGATCATTGCTCTTCATGTATTTATTTGGGGCATTGGCATTATCTGAAAATGGGGTTTCTGTATTTAACCGCACGGGTAGTAGCATAATGTTGGAGTCTCCAGCACCTTCCGAGGTTCCCCCGGGAGAGGGGACGTGGTACGGGAATATACAGTATCTTCTGAACATCTCAGCTATTGGAGCAGTGTGCTGTCTGCTTCTATTTTTATGTGTGAAATTAAGAAGCGATCACAAATTGCCCGGACTTTCTAGCTTAGCTACCAAATTGTTGGCTGTGTGGCATACAACAGGTCAGCAAATCGCCCGCACTTGTGGTGCGAATCCAGCACAGTTTCTTTATGTGGAGGGTGGAAGTTTTGTTGCTCTTGCCGTTATTTGCTTCTTGGCAATCTGTGGTATCCTGCCTCTGAACCTCTATGGAGGAACAGTGGCCATGGAGGATCAGTTCTCTAAAACTACAATCAGCCATATTGAGAAAGGGTCTCCTCTACTGTGGATGCATGTATTATTTATGGTTATTGTAGTTTGTGTGGTTCATTTCTGTATCAAAGCTCTAGAAGAGAGGTTGAACATGACGAGATTTCATGATGGAAATTTCTCAATTGATTCAGTCTCTGTTTACACCCTTATGATTCAAGGGATTCCAAAGACACTGAGCATTGACAAGAGAGCCATTCAGGAATACTTTGAACATCGCTACCCTGGAAAGGTTTATAGAGTCGTAGTCCCTCCAGACTTGGCTTCTCTAGATGATCTTGCACAAGAACTGGTAAAAGTTAGGGATGACATTGCATGGTTGCAGGCTCGCATTGATGGTAGAGAAATTTCAGAGGAGCGTGACATTTTTTTATATTTCTATGAGCAAGATGAAGCAGCCTACAATGACCTTTCTGTTGAAGAGCGACATCATGGTTCATGTTTTGCCAGATTGAAGTATGAATGGAGGCAGTTTGTTATAATATTAAAAAGGTTTAAGGAGTGGGCTGCTTTCCATCTGGGTTTTACTGATGAAGAGAGATTAAGGAAACTTGAAGCTCACCGTGCAGAACTTGAAAGCAACCTGGCAGTTTTTAAAGATGGGCGAGCTCAGGGCGCTGGGGTTGCATTTGTCATCTTCAAAGACATCTATACTGCAAATAAGGCCCTTCAGGATGCCAGAACTGAGAAAAAGAGACCACGAATTGGAAAGTTTGTTTCTATTATGGAGTTGCAGCTTGAAAAAAGCCGCTGGAAGGTAGAGAGAGCCCCACCAGCTGCTGACATATATTGGCGTCATTTGGGTACCAGCAAAATTTCAAGGAAAATTCGCAGGGTGATTGTGAATGCTAGCCTTCTTGTATTACTATTATTTTTCAGCTCACCTCTTGCAATAATAACTGCATTACAGAGTGCTGGACGAATTATTGACGCAGAGGCAATGGACAATGCAGCATCGTGGTTGGCTTGGGTGCAGAGCTCAAGCTGGGCTGCAGCTCTGATTTTCCAGTTCTTACCAAATGTGCTAATTTTTGTAAGCATGTACATAGTTATTCCTGCAGCTCTATCATCACTTTCCAAGATTGAAAGCCATTTGACTGTCTCAGGAGAGCATCAGGCTGTATTTGTAAAAACATTTTGCTTTTTCCTTGTTAATTTGATTTTTCTACGAGTACTGGTGGAGTCATCCTTGGAGGGTGCTCTTCTCCGGATGGGTCAATGTTATATGGATGGCAATGACTGCAAGAAGATTGAGGAGTATATGAGTGCATCTTTTTTGACCAGGTCCTGTCTATCTTCTCTTGCTTTTCTGATTACAAGCACGTTCTTGGGAATATCTTTTGATTTGTTAGCTCCAATTCCTTGGATAAAGAAAAAACTGCGAAAGTTCGGAAAGAATGGTTTGCTGCAGTCAACACATGAAGAAACTGAGGTGTATGCCGCAGAGAGTCAAGAGGACAATTTGGAAGCATCTCTGTTATCACAAAGCTACTTCAGTTTTGATGATGAAGATACTGGCTCAACGCAAAGGGATGGTGTAAATGGGCTTGATCTTCAGGGAGGAGATCTATCAGTCTATCCAATTAACAAAACAGACCACCATCCGATGATTCAAACTTTTGATTTTGCGCAGTATTATGCATTTAATCTTACAATCTTTGCGCTAACCCTAATTTATTCTGCCTTCGCACCGCTTGTTCTACCTGTAGGTGCATGTTACTTTGGATATCGGTATGTGGTGGACAAATACAATTTTCTCTTTGTGTATCGTGTTCATGGACTACCAGCAGGCAATGATGGAAAGCTCATGACAACTGTACTGAGAATAATGCGACTGTGTGTGATTCTATTCCTGCTATCTATGCTATTCTTCTTCTCAGTCAGAGGAGATTCCGGGAAGCTGCAATTTCTGTGTACTTTTGTGACGATTATATTTTATTGTTTTAAATGTGGCTTTGATAAATTAATCTCCTCAACAAAAACCAGTTTTCCACCACATATACTGGAGGGCGTACGGACCATTGACAGTATTGTTGATGGACCTACTGAGTATGAGGTGTATGCACAGCCAAAGTATGATTGGGATGTTTCTTCTATTTGATTCTTTTGATTGAGCATCCGTTTTGATTGATACTGAATGCATGTACTCTTCTCTGAATTATCTTGAGTTTTTAATTTAGACCTAAATAGACTTTTACGTCAAATACATGGAAATATGATTGAAGTGCCAAATGTATGTAGGAGGTGCAGGATAACTGCATTTTGCTCTTTCAGTTCATCTATGTCAAGTATTTTAACTCGTTCCATTTTCAGGCATTTTATTTTCCTACCCCATTGTCAGTCCCCCAAACCAACCTCTCCCTCCTTTGAAAAATCAGCCAGTCTTTATTACTGAAATAAATCCCGCCAATCATGAGGCATTCTGTTTTCCCTTAGGACCTAGACATACTATGAAATGCTTGATTTCAAAAAGACATTAATAATGGAAATGGTAAATATGGCATCTTGAATGGTACATCATCATTTTCTTCCTTGATATAAAATCTTCTAACTGTATGCAGCTTTCAATTTTCTTGCCAGATGGCTGAAATACCTTTACTTTAAAGATCTTAATGAAGGCAAATTTGTATTTCGTGACATTTTAGCATTGTTTTAATGTGTTTCTCTAAGCTTTGAGGACAGATGGATGGGTGTGTGTGGACGGAAAACTTTTTTCTGGATTGTGGGTGTGGCCAGCTACTAAAATAATATATAAAATCAATAGTTGAATAAAAAAAAAGTTAACAAAACTAATAGAAGCTTAAATTTTGTGCTGAATTTGTCACCACAATCTATTGATCCAATAATCCATCTGACAATCATTATATGCTTATCATTTCATCAATCAAAGTGACAACCCTGAAACTCAAGAGCAAGAAATCAGCCCTGAAAAATGAATTAATAATAGAGTTTAGTGTGTATTTGTTGAAATGTGATAGCTAGATCGGATTATGTTGATTAAATTTTAATGTTGCCTAAGTGGCAATTAAAATTTAATGTATATTGTAATAACAACAATATCATGAGCAATTACTTGTAAAGTGTTGGGCTGGGCCCAATTAGAGAAAATAATATAACTTGTAGTTCAATTATAATCCCAAATTTGGGCGCCAATGTAAAGGAATAAAATATGAAATTAAGTCAGCCAAATAGGTCAGCCGACTTGGAAAAGAAGATGATTGAATCTTGTATATAACAAGACTTAATCTACACATTCAAATATAAGCATAACATCATCGGCGAATATTCGCTCTGCTATCCATGGTCTTCTACCAGCGAATTTGTCATCCTAATTAATGCAAATCTGTTCTTGTGGCTGGGCGAATTAGTGTGGAATCTGAGCTGTGAATCTACCTTATATCTGGGTGAACTATTGATCATTCTGAGCTCCGTTCCAGACCCGAATCTGATCACCCTTGTGGAGCAGACTTGTGCAAATTATGGGCGACTATGCTGGGCGATATTGAGTTGTCTAACTCACTAATTTAGAGCGGCGATCATCCTCTTCTGTGGTGCCGAAACCCTACTTGAGGGATCAGCGAATTAGGGCCTGCACATCAGTGATTTAGATTGGGCAAAGCTCTGCCCTAGGTTGGTGACTTAATCAGATAAGTGATCTGATCTTCATTGTACTTGTAATTTGCTCATGATTAAAGGATTTTGATCTGGACTTGATGCTGGGTTTTTCCTCTAAGAGGGAGGTTTTCCCAGGGTATTCTTGGTGTCTTGTCTCTTTTGTGTGATTGCTTTGTGTTATTTCTAAGTTATATCTAAATCTGATCACTAAAATTAACAGTATTAAGTGTTGTTTTGGGTTGAGATACCTTATTGAGCTCCCAATTAGCTTTTAAGCTTTTTTACTTTGCTTCTTTGTTGCTTTTTAAAGTGCAGACCTTCAGGGATTTCACTAGATGGTCAAGAGACCTCAGGGATGCGTGATCATCTTCTTGGCATTCCAGAATAGGGGTGATCCCCCATGGGAATGTCCTTGTTTTCTGCAAAGTTTTTGTTCAGGAAACCCTAGTAATATACCAAGTTGTATGCTGGTTTTACTCAATTTTAGAACTCTATGGAATTGGATCCGTTCTTCTGCATGTTACCAGCTTTCCTATCCACTTTGAAATATCTTAAACTTGAAACATGTTTAATGTATTGAACGCTTCCTTCTGTACAACTGACTGATTAAACCTATGTAGTATAAAAGCATCGACATGCTATTAAAGAATGTTTGGCAATCCTTTGATCAAGGCAAATTTGAAAATTTAAACTAAGATTTGGATATAAAACTTATGGAGTGGCAATTAAAGCTCTCTATGGAAAACGTTGCTAGATTCCTGCACCTTATTGAGAAGTTAAAATTGTGCACACTGCAGAGCAAACGAACACTGCCCCAGTATTTAGAAACTCAGTGACAAATTATATTTTTGTGAAATGCTTTATGCTTTGGTTTGCATTTTCTTCAAATGGGTGAAATTAAATAGAGGAAGAACTACAGTTCTCCACAACGCAGGCTCTCCACCTAAAGCAAAAGTCAGGTCAATAAAAGAATTTTGATATAGATCCACAAATGTGAGTACTTCACAAGAGAACGCAAATCTAGAGAAAAGAATAAAGTTGATAAGAGTGGTTCTCCTGTGAAGCAGATACTTTTGTGAGTGCCACTGGCACTCCCTGATGATGAAGGGCATAAATATCTTCCACATTCTGTAATTTGCATCTCTGCTAAAATTCCAGAAACATAACAAGAAGATACCTAAAATATTTCTATCTACATAGAACTTACTGAAAAAGGTTAACGAAACCTAAAGTAATCGATATCTTTTGTAGAAGCCTAAAGAGTAAGATACATGGCAATAAGATGCCTAAAGTGTTTCTAACCATGAACAAATTACAGGAAAACTATTACCCATGGTTTCTCATCATATGATATAATATGTCTTTTCTAGAGCAGAGTCATCTTTGTTCTAAATCTGTTTTTTTCTGGAAAAAGACATTACATAGGGCTAAAAGTATTGTAAACTGCCCTCTTGCACGACAGATTCTCTCTCCCAAATATCATCGAGCTATTTTTTTAATGTCATCTCTGTTTTTCGAAAATGGATTCAGAATAAGCATACCCTCCTGCACAACAGATTCTCTCTAACAAATATCATTGAGCTACTTGTTTTGTCATCTCTGTTTTTTGAAAATGGATTCAGATAGTTTCTGGTTTGCAAATTAGGAAGAGTGCAAAATTTGCAACAAGATACCCCATGGTTTCAATATATCCTTCCATATTCTAGATAGCAACCATCGATATTTGTAAGTAGGATCTGGCATATATTAGAGCAGGATTTGGCCTGTTTTCAATCAGAATTAATTTTGAGCATATGTTTCGATAAGAATATAATAATTTGGTTTTGCCATCTGCACATATGCTTAAATAAGGGAAATCAGTGTGCGTTCCTAATGTACATGGACCAGGATCTGGCATGTATTAGAGCAGGACCTGGCATGTATTAGAGAAGGATTTGGCATGTATCCAGTTAATGGAAGTGTGGATGTTGTAGGTGCACCTGACTTTGCGTGGCTATGTGAACCCACACAATGATGATTGGATTCATGTTGATAAATGGTCTGATTGTGACGATTGTGCCTGTACTGTAAGCACCAATCAGTTGCAATCAGACACCTTATTAAGCAGTGGTTCGCTAATGTTAAGTTTCATTGGTAATCACCGCCCATCGAAGTTTCATTGGTAATCACCTCCTATCTTGGCTGATCTGGCAGTAATCTCTATTTGATGAAATTCTAACAAGAAAACTTGAGTCCATACAACCGACAATATACTTGACAAACATGAAAGGAATTTTTAAGAGACTGCCAAGCTATGCACGATCCCATATCATGATCCCTATCATGCTGGTACATTGATTCTTGATTCCAACCATCTGTTAGAGCCTTATTGTGATCCTTATTCTGGAAGGAGTGAGACTGAGCACATGGTCCAAGGGTTGCCTGATGACAGCATAAGTAAACCATGAATAGATGAGTTTTCTATCCATGTATTGATTATTTACCAGATGAAATGCACGATTCAAGAGTCTCTACCAAGGAAGACCTATGCTCTCCTTATCATTAATTCAGGATTATGTATGAGGATGCCTTCGAGACATATTCTTCTGTGTAGAGGAAGTGTATTAGAGATTTTGTATAAGCACTTCGGCGTCACCAATGCTTGTCTTCCTAAATTTGCTGAACTCGGTGGCCAAACCCTCCATATCCAAGTCCATCTTTTTCGATGATATACTTTATAAAGGGTAAGAAGTGGGAAGATTCTGTTTAAGATATCAATCGAAACCATTCCATATAATTCAAAGTGCCTCCCAGTTAAGCATGCCGAATGTCTCACTTTTTAAAATTTATTTAGTTGGTTGTTTGGGCCTTATGGAGGATTACAGGTTGGTATGAACAAGATTGTAAAGAAAAAAATACGCTTCTTTAGTAAGATTGGGTTTAATCATAGGGCAATTCAATTAATTTAATATAGAGCTGTGATTAATAATTGAAATTAAATAAACTAAGTCTGTTAGATGCTTCAATGTTAAATGGACAATTTTTGTGATTCAAAATTTAATGATCGAGAAATTTTATGGTACATATTAGAAGTTAAGTGGTCAATACTACAAAATTTTAAGTGATTCAAATGAATATCTTAGATCCTACAAGTGGACTGATTTTTGCTTTGAATCATTTATGAGTTCAAACTTGAACACATACTTGAATGGAAACTCATGGATCTGATTTGGTGGATTGTTAGAACTTGCTTGCTTTGATATTTTATGTTTGAATGTGCATAAGGACAAGTGATTTTTTTAGGGCATTTGTCAAATTGAAGGGGTTAAGTTCGGGTGTAAGATTCAAGATAAAAAGTAATCATGCAATGGCACTTGATGTCATATAGACAAATGCATAGTAGATTCCTTTTTAAGCCTTTAATTCTAGATGTTCTTCTCATGTTGCAACATTCAACATGGTTTTAAATGAGTGAATGGATATTTTTAAATACAATAATGAAGCTCACAAATCAACAAACTAGACATTAGGTTGACTCGCAACAATTAGTGAGTGATAGAAAAAGTAAGAATTTGAATGTAAATTTTTTAAAGTTAAAGATTGAGATCTATAACTATGAAGGTGACTTTGGGCCAAATTTGTCTCTAGAAGTCTAATCCAAAGTTACAGATAGTAGGTCTATGGATCATAGATCATGGATGGATATTTGGGGATTAGTAGTAAAAGGGGATTAGGATGTGTGATTTTATGAGTTGAATTCACTTTCATTTCATGCAAACTATTAGGTAGATGCATGTCAAAGTAAATCAAGTTGTCAACAAGTAAAATTAAATATATTTTAGATAATAAAAAAGAAATTTGTATAAAAAATATATTTTAGACAATAAAAAAGAAATTTGTATAATATAATATATCATTATTCAACTTTTGCAATGAATCTAGCTTTTACCACACATTCAAAACAAACAAGATTTGCAACTTGTTAAAAAATGAATTAACCTTGAAAAAGCAAAGATGAGAGGTGGGTAAGAGATTTTGCCTACTACAAAAAATAACCCAAGAATTTCACTAATAACACAAAAATTTCATTATATGAGAGATTTTGACAATGCAAATGGATTGATTACAGCTCCTCAAAACACAAGAATGTCTACAAGTTTCTTATTGCTAAGCATAAATTAAAAAGCAATGTGAGTGTCATAAGTGCACTCTCTCCAATGGGATGCATCCAAAGGATGTAAGGAATTGGAGAGGAGGAAAATATATAAACATGACCAAAGGATGTAAGGAATTGGAGAGGAGGAAAATATATAAACATGACCAAAGGATGTAAGGAATTGGAGAGGAGGAAAATATATAAACATGACCAAAGGATGTAAGGAATTGGAGAGGAGGAAAATATATAAACATGATAGGGAATGCAACATAAAATATCAATCACATGATAAACATGTAGGCACATAAATAGGAGTTAATTGAGAAGACGTGTGGGAAGGGAGGAGTGTAAGTTGCTCCCATTGTTTATGCCCAATATAACCAAATGATAAGTTAAAAATAATCATATATGATAGATAAAGATCATCTAAGTACACATAAGATATGACACATGATGACGACAAGGATCATGACATGTAATCATATAATCTAAGCATGGTAAATTTCATAATACTTTATTGTATGATGTAGACATGATGGTGATCATAGCATGAAATCACAAGATATAATCATGATAATGGTCATAATATGAGATCACAAGATATAGACATGATAAGGAGCACATGATGAAATCAAAGTATGATAAAGATCATAAGCATGAAAACATATCATATAAACATAGGAAGTATTATGATCATGATGAAGTAAACATAATAAACATAATGATCATGTCATATTGATAACATGACAACCTTAGAACATGAGGAACATAGAGACACCATATAATCATGTAGAATATTAATATACAAAGTAGTAAGAATGTGTTTATGTGTGTGTACATGCACATGCATGCTAAAACACAAGGAAACAAAAGAGAAGAGAATGAGTGATAAGAGTTATGCATCATAATCATCAAGACACAAACATGCAAAATAGGAGCTAGATAAAGAGTATATAGAATCATAAAATAAAATTGAAACGAACATAAGGGTCAAAAGAGATATATGGGTAACCATGACAAGCTATCAAGGAAATATTGACACACATAGAAGCTAAGCACAAGATATACAAATTCATAAAAATAAAATAGCAAAGAAGAAATCAAATAAATAATATAGGAAATATGCCCCCAAGTGTCATACTATAGAAGGTGAAATAAGAATAGGAGATGCACAACAAATATGACATAAACAAAATGCCAAAGTATAAGGACACATGAAGTAAATGTAAGATTAAGAATGAAGGATCACAATGAACATGAAATAAATAAAAAGGTCAATGTAGAAATAGTACAAAACAAAATGTGTGTGTGTGTGCGCGCTAACACATAGGAGAAAAAAAGAGAAGAGAATAGGTGATAGGAGTTATGCACCATAATCATCGAGGCACGAGCATGCAACATAGGAGCTAGATAAAGAACATATGGAATCATAAAATGAAAATGGAACAAACATAAGGGTCAAGTGAGACATATGGGTAACCATGGAAAGCTACCAAAGAAATACAAGCACACATAGAAGCTAAACACAAGTATATAAAATCATAAAAATAATATAGGAAAGATGGCCCCAAGTGGTGAAAGTATCAAGGAAACATAGATACACATATAAGCTAAACACAAGATATAAGTTAAACACACAACACTTGCTCCAAGTTATTTGTGCAACATGCACCCTTAACAATGTCTTTGTGCCTTCCACATGCTAACTAGGAATATGGATACATAACCATAAAGCAAAGAAATAAAAATATACATAAAATATGGAAAATAGTATGAAGAATGGGTAAGGATATCTAACAAAATAAGTCATCCCCCATTATGTGTGTTTAAATTATGGTTGTAATGATCAACAAAGCCAATAGGCTAGCTAACATTAGAAGGGCTCCCATCATGCGAGTCATTATGATTATCCTTAATTTATAATGTCTTCTTGTCTATAAAATATTGAATTTGATGTTTGAATTTGAATGCATCTATCTATATAATGTTCATGGGTATGATGATAAATAATAAATATGTAGCACTTTGTGGCGCAAGCTTAGAAATATCCATTGGCTTAAATGGAATTGAAGTAACAAGATTGAGTTTGAAATTTTTTTCCTATACGATATGCTTAGGCTCCTCTAATGTAGTGAATTATCCAAATCTTTTTGGTTTGATCTAGGCAAAGGTTGATCACAACTAATGTCATATAAATAAAAAGGCTTGATTATAGATAATACAGAATAAAAAGAAGACATGACATGGACAACACATGGACACCACAACACATGTTCAAAATCATTTGTGTCAACATGAACCACTAAATGTGCCTGTATGCCATCCACATACTAATTATGAACATGGAGACAACCATAAAGCCAAGAAAGAAGAGTACAAGTAAAAAATTTAACAAGTACTCAAAATTATAGGTAAAGATATCTAAAAAATTAATGTCATCTTTGATACGCGTGTCTAAAATATGGTACATAAGGATCAACAGAACCAATAGGCTAACTAACATTAGAAGGATCCTCATCATCCATGTATTTATAATTATTGCCATCTTGTATGATCTTTTTGTCTATAAGATAATGAATTTGATGTTTGAGTTTTGTGCCTCTATTTGTAGAATGTCCATATGTATTATGACAAGCACACAAATATTTAGCCCTATATAATGCAATCTTAGACATATCCATTGGCTTAGTTGGAGTTAAAGTAATAATATTGTGTTTTTATATTTTTCAATAGAATATGTGTGGCCTTCTCTAATATTGTAATTTATCTAGATTCTCTTGATTTGTCTTGAGTTGGCCTAGTGGTGGAGAACTTGTGCTCTTGAAAGAGAGGTCACAAGTTCAAATGCCACAAGGGGGTAATGTATTATGTCTTGTTTGTAGCACAATTAGGTACCTCCCATAAGGAGTATGGGTTAGTCCCATATTTTTATAAGTCATCTGTAGACCCATATGCCCCATATACAGACCTCCCAACATTGTGAACTATAAAATAATCTTTCTTTCTTTCTTTCTTTTCGAATTGCACATGATGATTATCATTAAAAACTTTATTACTCCCCATTATTCGCATTGACAATGATAACAACTCATAAGAAAAAGTTAAAGTGATAGAAAAGTGAAAACATAAACCAATGCCACCCTTTGAAGAAAATTCATTTTTTTGGTGGTAGATTTAACCCAACAAGCCATATGGTGAAGAATAATTAAGTACTTTGGCTGAGTAGGGATTCAATTGAACCATAAAAAACGTAAGCACCGAAAAATAATGGAAATTACTATTTCTCATCTATTCTTGCTTTCCCAAAGCCATTTGTACCAATAGAGAGGATAGATAACTTCAATAATTATTTTTGTAGACAAGTGTTCTTTAAGTGAGTTGGTCAACTACATCCATTAGGAATTTTTGATTTGTGATATAATTTATGATTTTTTTATCATGTGATTTTAAAAAAAATATGTTTTAGGTTTCTATAAAAATGTATAAAATTGATCTAATTTTTTTTTTAAATTAATTTAACTTGATAACTTCTTTGTATAAAAAAATGAGTTGAAGTTTTATATAAAATTAATATCAAGTTTATATAAAAATGATAAACTATATAATAACTCTATATAAAATCTATTTTATTTATCAATTGTAAATATATTGATATTAATTAAAATTAATATAGATTAAAATTAATGTAAATTAATTTATATTAAATTAATAGAAATTTAATATAAAATAATATAAGTTCTATATAAAATTAACATAAATTGATAGGACACTCATCATGTTATAGTTATAAGTTATACATGTGAATTTTTTCTCCCCATAACTAGCCCAACTCGATCCTTATTAGTTCAAGTCAATAGCTACTTTGTGCTATCAAACATTCCTCTCTATCTATAATTTAATTAAAATTGTCCAAAACATTCCTCTCTCTATCTATACAATTTAGTAATTTAAAATATTACATTGAACTAAATTTGGTTGGAATATAAATTAAGAGATATTTTAATTAAATTGATCTAAACTATAATAAGCGTATTAAATTTGGATAAACTTAGTAATCAATTTAACTAAAATTTAGATTAAATTTATTGTTTAATTGAAATATAAAATTGGATCATTTGATTTATAAATTGATGCAAGCTTTATATAGAATTAATCTAATTGATGGTGCATATTTATTTCCTCACTTTTAGTTAATTATTTTATTACATATTTACACCTAAGATAGAATAAGTTTACTTAGGTTGCATTTGCACATGTGATCTGTACTTTCTTGTTTGGTGGAGTTGTGCTACCCACATGTGAGCACATCTCTTTTATCCCACATTGGGTGTACATTCATATTTTTAATGATATATCCTACATATATCTACCTCATGTACTCTTGTATCACAATCTCATTTGAACATTCACATTGTTTGATATCATAGAATTATTCTCTTATTTTGAGGCTCTTTGTGTTTTCTTTAAAGATCCTTGATCTTGGCTTTCTATCTTGATAGCCAAATATCACATGTTATTAGCTTGTAGGATTGTTTCCTGTTATATGTTTTGAAGATCTACATTGCAAATCTGATAGAAATATTAGATCCTTGGACCTATTTTTTTGTCTTTGTATTATAGATATATTTTGGAGCTTGATGAGGCATAACTAAGACACATCATTGAGTAAAAAATATATAATAGTCAACTTTACATTTTGTTTTGTCCAAATTAGACATAATACATTCAATCTACAAGATTTGAAGGGAGGGCTTTTTGATCTAGACATCTATAGGTTACTAATTATTCAATATATTTTGGAATAAAATTGACCCTACCATTGCATCCAAAATTCCCCAAAACCATTAGATCAACTATCAAATCATCAAAATAAGATTCCTTTGTCCTAGGACATTAGGTCACTTTTTTCCTCCATTCATATGATTATACTATTGCATCACAAAATATTTGACATAATTTTTTGTAGCATAATCCTACTCATGTCCTAGCACACGTAGGCTGTATGGAGATAAAAAGAATTGTAGATCCATAGGATACTATTATACCTTATGAAAATCCATGTAGTTTGTAGACTAGTAGAAATGCCATGTGGTGCTAATCCAACCATAGCCAATTGTTTAGGGTGGAAATTATATTGCTACTACCATGGGAAGTAATGGACATCACCACTAGCTACACTCAATGATGGAACCAATGTTTAACACTTCCAATGACCCTCTATAATGACTACAACCTACAAAACCACCTTTTCCTCTTCACTCTACCCTTTAGTCATGTGTAGCACTACAAACTACCTATAAAGGAATTTTGTTAAAACATTTTCCCTTAAATATCCCTTTCATCTCTAGAAACAACCCACATATTGCATCATTGATTTTTCACTTTTTGCATGGTGGTTTGAAGGAAATTTATTAGTGGTTTAAGTGTATTCTAGTTTTCACTAAGCATCATTTATCTTATCTACCTTATATTATCCATGCCTTATATCGCATATCCCTTATCCCATTTCCTTCATTCCATCCTATCCCAATCCATCTTCCCTTTACCTCCTTTATCTTGATAAGGCAAGTGGAAAATTATCTTTGCATAAATTTTTATTTTATTCACATAATATTATCTATTTTCCATCCATATCATTTCTACCCATATTCTCATTTTTATTATTGATATCCTTTATGCACTATCCTTCCATCTCTTGCATCTTTTACTATTTTAAATCCATGATTACACTACCTCTAGCATGGGCCATCTTGTCCTTTACAATACAATCCTTAGAGCTCCTTCCTCCTATCCTCCATTCTCCAATCCCTCATCCATCCACTCAATCCCTCTATTTCCTAGCCAAGCAATTACTTTATCCTTCCATATTTTACCACGCCTCATTTCTCTCTTGTCATTGGTACCCTTCCATTATTATGTCCATTTATTCTATATCCTTCAACCAATCCCATCTATATCTAATCTGTTTATCCTTTATCTATTCTTCCAATCTATCTATCATAATCAACTCATCCAAATGCAATCAATGTTAATCCATGCAATTTTAATCTTTCAATCTATCTTATCATCCATAATCAGTTATTGATTTTGATCCAAGAAGTAATAATTTATTGATCCATTTTAACATAATTATCATCATAAGGATGTATCATTTTCAATCTTGGTGTTGATCTTACTTTTAACAACTCAATCCTTGGGGTACACCTTTTTTTTGTTGTTAAATTTTCTATCCTCGTCATCAATCAAGAATCAATCAATCGATCATTTTTTAGCTCAACTTGGAGTATAGTACTTGTTTGTGTTTGGTTTGTTGTGCATGCGTCCTTGTTTCTTGTATGTGTTATCATTATTTGCATTTATCATGGTATTTGCATCATATTTCCATATGGGCATCATGGTCTTTTATATCAGTGTGTTACAAGGAATATGTTTTCATTTGACCATTTTGATCATGTGGTTGACACGTTTTCACATTGGTTCCTTATATGCTGGTGCATAACATCAAGTACAATGACAAATCTAGGCTTCTCATACCATTGCAACATGATGATCATCTATCCCCTCTCCATCCATATCTCCACCATCTTTGTCTAAATTTCCATGTAATTTTATCTTTCATCCTCTAATCCTCTCATCCATTTCAAGAGCACACACGTGTTCTTAAAACCTATATATTCTCTCAAGGGGTATACCTAACTCTTATCCTTCCATTGACTAGGGCATCATTCCATTAATTCTCACCCTTTCATACCCACTATTTTATTCTCCTTTGAAATGGTGTTACTTTTTTTATTTGCAACATCATTTTAAAGAGGGAGAAAATGTAGAAACCTAAATTTGTCCATTTAATTCTAGCCATTGGATTCACTCACATAGATCACAATCTAAACTTTCCATGATGTGATACGTGTCCCTCTCACATGAATAGCTTAGAACTTGTTCAAAGTCAAACTAAATTTTTATCTCATCCATTCATTTCCTACTATGTCTCCAAATCTCATACATTCATGTAAGGATTTTCTCGAATCCATTTCTAAAATCTATTCTTTATCCCTTATGTGATACTTGTCACATTATTACAAATTGTTATAAAAACCCTAATCCTCATTCCATCCTAGCCATCCATTAACCAATCTATCTTTACCCTTGATTTTTCTCATTGAAATTCTATAAATTAGAGGCTTCTAATCCCATTTGGGCATCTCATTTCATGCTATTAATTTGTCTACTCAATCATCTTGACCATACTATCATGCTATTGGAATCTTGGACAACCACATCTAATCTATCAAAATCCACATATCATTTGATCTTTTTGAGACTTGCATATATTTGGCTTGAATAGGTTTTAATGCATATTTTAGTTTTGTCATTTGCATGCAACATAGTTATCAAAGGGAAAGTAGTTGCACATCAACTAAAAAACACTCTCCTAATAGACAAACATCCTGTAATCATTGATTTTCCTTATGAGTTCATCTTTAAGATCCATGAGGTATCCCCTTGCAAGTTTTATTTTGATGGATCCTACACATAGCATAGTGTAATGGTGTAAATTCAGAATTAGGGTTTCACCAATTAAGATAATAAAACCACTAACTAACCAAATTAACCATACATTGAAAGAAGGGTGAACCCAATAGATATAGCTACAATCCAAATAAGGAAAGGGCTTTAATTCTTGTTAGATTCATTTTTTTGTTTGTCTCCTTCTACCTAAATGGAGGTTGGATTTGTAATTGTGAAATTAAGGAAAAACCATGGATAATTTAAGTAAATTGTCAAAAATAGTGACCTACAAATGTCCCAGAGAGCCACCAATTGAGATTTGGGTTAAAGAAGATGTTTAAAACCATTTCCTATAAGTTTAGCTTGATTTTCAAGACCGGGTAGCACAGATCTTCCCTAGTCCTCCAAATTTTCCACCATTGAAAGCTAAACCTGTTCATCATTGTTGACACTGCTAGAATTATTGAGCACAACTTCTGCACCTATTTTCTATACATAGAAGGAGATGGAAAGATATTGTGGATAGAGGTTTTCCTAAGTCAAACCTTTCTTTAGGAATTAACCTTGAATGGAATAATGCAAATGCTGAAATAAATGTTAAGGAGATATACCCTAGATCTGTAATTGTTGTTGATGATGCAATGCTCTTTGAATGTAATAAATGATGTTGAATGTAATGGTATGAATAACATATGAACATGGAAAACTCTAATCAAACATATATTCTTGCATGAAGATTGATGTAATTTTTCTCCATAATGCTTGAAGGATGAAATGCAACCTTGAATATCTAAGAATGCTTGATTATGAATGCTTCAAGGATGCATGAATGATTGCGTATGGATACTTCAATTGCTTCTAGGTCCAAATGAATTGCTAAAATGTCTTTATATATGGTTCCCTAGGTAAATTACTAATTAGACTGACCTTCGACAATCATGTGTAGCCACAAGGACCAAAAACCATCGCGGAGACAAAGGGGGCTTGCCCCATTTCAAATTGGGGCCTATTTGATGTGGACCATGGAATTTTGGGGTGCCTTGGTCCAAAACAAGGTACTCTAAGCCTTGGTCCTCCTACAAACATGACCAATACAAAGAGAACTAGGAGAGGTAACTCCAAGATGGGCCCCACCAAATGTTGTTCATGACATCAAAGTTAGAGAATAGGGTCAAATCAGACCTAGATAGGGGATTTAGATAGGACATGCTAAAGTAGGAACACAAACATGAGGTGTAAATTAGATCGGTTACAATTTATGATGCTACATTTAGCCCCGACTTTAAGAGGAGCATGAGAAAACACAAATACTTGCAGTAAAGTAGAGAGATGAAAGATAGGAGCAATTGGGAGTGAGATCACAAGGAGACATAAGACACCACTATTTTTGAGGAACCAAGCCCCTAGTCTTAGGATCTTAATTCACACAATCTCATGCTTAGGATCTTAACTCACACAATCTCATGCAAGGACACACAAAACAAGATAAAGATAAAAAGGCAATCAAAGACCAACAAAAACAAAAGGAATCAGAGTCAACTAGTTCAAGAGACCTCAATAATCAAAATGTCTTGCCGCTAATATCATTCTAAGATTGCTATCACAAGAACACAATTGATCACATAAAAAGAGCAAGAGCATGCATCATATGATGAACCATGATCCACAAATAACAAAGCTATGTGCTTGTGGGGAAGAGAAGAGAGGACATGGATGTCATGGGATAGGAAGTTGTGTTATGCTAGGTGATAGATGTTGGGGAGGAGAGTCATAATAGTCTAGCTGTGTTTTGCTAGTTCCACTCATCCTGCTGCATATGCCACTATATGGTTTTAGGAATTTATCATTTCTTATAATACTTTGTTTTTTTCAGTTTTGAGCATGCAACAAACTATATAAGGCATGAAATGAAAAAGAATTTGTTTGGTTTTGGGAACATCTCATATAAGACTTTTTTTTATCTAGTTTCGTGAATGTATGCCTTGTATAAGACAAATATATGCCTAGTTTTGGGAACATCTCTTATTAGACTTTGTTTTGTCTAGTTTCAAGAATGTAGCCCCAAATAAGACATAAAAAATGTTGTGTTTGGTTTTGGACATGAAGCATATCATATAAGACTTTTTTGTCCAATTTCGAGTCTGAACACCCCATATAAGACATGGAAAAATATTGGAAAAACATATAGTACAAAGAGGGTGATATGTAGTGCCCCCCCTTAACATGTCAAAATAGTCCTATGTTGATGTTTTGAGGAATCTAGAAAAAAGGGTACACACCTTCAACACCAAGGAGATATCCTTTTAGGCAACAATGTTTGTATATCCAAACTAAAGAGGCATTAATCTTATAAACAGGGAAAAGATAGTTGAAAAAGAGATATCTTGCAACAAGTGTAAAGGGAATCCTTGTAGGGGAAGATATATTTTCTCAAAGTTATCTAGGTCCAAGAGGATATTTTTGAACAAAAATAACATCATTGACCAAAAGAGAGGAAGGAGAACAAGAATGCACAGCTTCCCCCCATTTCTAGGTAAAAGGGATTCTTGATGAAAGATAACACACTTTCAACCCAAAGTGAGGGTTTTGTTTATAATATACATAAATTTCCAATTGAATAAGAGGTTGTACACAAGGATAAACACCTCTTGTACAAGAGATAATCCTTGCAGAGACAAGCCACTTCACACAAGGAATAATATTGTATCAAAAAAAATATCATTAAACAAATGATTATTGGATCCTTAGAAAGGATATGATAGACCAACACCCCCTATTGGTTCAAAACAATGGATGTTAACACACCATAATACTCAACTTAGGGACACAAGTTCCTAACTAAGTAGCCATCCAAACCCCACTACCCTAACTCATTTATCTTGTCAACTTGAGGACGCAGAACTTGAAATGGGACAACAAAATATATGCACCAAGAGTGTCAAGGAACAAATCTATCTTATTCTAAGAATATGGAAATACTAAATAAATCTTCATAGGAAAGGAACTTGCTCCAAAATTATAACTCAGAAAGACTATGCTAAATTTTACCAATGAAAGGTAAATTCCTCTAACTTATACAAAAATATCTGTTTTGTTCTACCCTGGTTGCAAGAACAAACAAAGAGTAAAGTCCGTGGCTGCAAGAGTAGACAACGAGCAAGTCAATAGAACAAAATTAGACAACTTGAAAGATAAAGTACATAAAAGATAACAGACACAATCCTCACCAAGTGGCCCCCCCTTGGGCGAGTCTTTTGGAGTAAAAGTTACAACCAAAACTAACTATTGAGCTCGCATAGCCATATTAAAACATCAAAGACTTAACTATTCCAGCAATTAAATCACCTTCTTTATTCAAAATTAGTTTAACAACATAACATTGTTTTATCAAAACAACAACTAACTAACTAGGAAACACGAGAATGATTTATAACATTCATCCTTGCAATAGTTTCCACAAGAGCCACTCCACTTCCTAATATCTAGGTGGAGGATTTTATTTAGAATATGAAATCTAGGAGAACTAAGACAATTAGGACCTTGTTCCATCCTTGAACATCTGCAAATCTTCCCTAGATATGCTCTAACATCCAAAATGACTATTAACAAAAATATTAATGAATCATGACTACTTCTGAAGATTTCTTAATGAGCTCAAATAGCTAGTGCCTGAGTTGTCTCAATCCTTGTGTAGCGTCCTAAAATTGCGACACTTGCAATTTTGACCACATTTGGGTCTTCATGATGGCGACGCAACACTGAACCTGAATGGAGACCCCGAAACTTGTCCACGACACCAAAAACTGCATTTTTCCAGCACCCTGCCTGATCCCTCCTTGCACCCTGCTGTCCCGGGAGGTGGGACCAGAGTGCCCAGTGCCCTGGTCCTTCAGGACCAGGGTGCCCAGCACCCTGGTCCCCCAGGACCATGGCGCCCACAGCCCTGGTCCCCAAGGACCATGGCGCCCAGCGCCCTGGTCCCTGGCCCTATTTTGGGCCCGGTCTCCTATGGGGCTTCGGGTCTTTTTGTTTGCAAATTGGAAAAAACTCTTTCCTGGTCGGCCTAAGGTCGGGAAAAATCAGTCTATTAACCCTAATTGACAAGTATATAAACTACTTTTCTTCTCTCATTTTGGTAAGACGGAAAAGGCATGGAAACGATATTCAAACATTCAAGCATTCAAGCATTCAAACATTCCTTCAAGCAATTGATCATTCCAAGTCTCCATTCAAGGCTAAGTGTTGCATTCAAGACAAGGATTCAACCATTGAAGAGGAGATCACATACTACAACATACAACAAACAACAACATCTATACCTTCGCACATAAGGATACAAACATCCTTACAACAAGGTACTAGTACTTGTTTTACATTACAATCATTTACATTTACAACATTTCTCATTTCTTGGTTAATTCCAAAACCAGGGTTTGACCTAAGGGAAAACCCCTAATCCCTAACCCCCCAATCATCCTCACTTTTCTGTGTGTAGGTTGCAGGTACGCGGCTGAAATTGAAGATCTGGAATCCTTGTGCAGAGACAAACAGATCCCCCTTCGTTTCGCGGATTTTTCGGAGGACCGTGTGCACGCCGGGCACCATCATCCCGTCAATTTTTGCTCAAATTTGCAGGACAGCGCCGTATCGACATTTTACTGCTAATTCCAGGTCCGCAGCTTCATCCTATATCCCTATCTCAGTTTATAATCGAATCTTTCTCACTTTTCATGCATTCCTAGCTTAATCTTTCTATCTACATTCTTTACAAAAGAGGGTAGCCTTGCTGTCTTAACCCTTGAAACTCATTTAAGATCCAATCTTGCATTGTGTGGGATTGGATCTTGTGGGTTTCAACCCCTCTTTTGAATGTAAAGTCTCCCCTAAGTGAAAACTGTCAACCCTAGTAACCTCCCTTCTCTCTCCTTGGAGTTGGAAGAGGGGAGAGCAACTAGGGTTCGATTATTTTCCGCTTTACATTTTGGTGAACCTGACGTGAACATCCTTTCTGATTATTCATGGTTAGATCTGAAAATTGGATTCCTTGATTACATTTCCATGTTTGATCTTTTGCAAAATTTTAGAGGTTGATTGCATAAAAACCCTAAATTTTCTTTTTGAAAATTGAACTTGTGAAATATTTAATTGTTAATGCTTGTTTCAGATCTACCCTTCTATTAAAAATTATCAATTCATATCTGTGCTTTAATTTTGAAAATTAAGTGGTTAAGTGTCAAAACCCTAATTTTTGAAACCCTCTTGATTCAACCTTTGTTCGACAATTTCACTGATCAAAACATCCCCAAATCAGCTGTAACTTTGGATTCCGCAATAAAATCATAAAATCTTTCATCCCTGAAAATTTGGAAAAAAGTTGCGAGGACCGTGTGCACTCCGAGCGCCATCGTCCCCGACATTTTTTTCGAAATTTCGGGAGCTAGATCTTACTGTATTTTTCTGTTAAAATCCAGAATTTTGGCTGATTTTATCAATTCTAACACTTTCAAAATTACAGTCAAAGTTGGTCTTGTGATTGCTTGGATTAAGGCTCCTAATCATTCAAAAATTGTTGAAATTGAAATTTTGTGTCAAAATTGTGTTCTTACTGTCTTAAATCTGAAAAGTGTGTTTGCATTCATTCAAAATTTCAGTGCTTTATTCAAATTCTTGCAATTTGTGACTTTTGAAATTAAGTGCTTAATTACAACAACTTTGATTTCTGTTTTCAAAATTGAATTTTGCGTGAAATTGAGTCAACTTTTAAAATTCAAAACTTGCATTGCTTTTGGTATTCCCTCTAAAATCATAAAATTCAAAATTTCAGTTTCCCTCTCTTTTTCAAAATTCAAATTTTGCATTTTTCGACAATCTGGGTAGGGTTCAATTTTGAGATTACAACTTTAATTTGGCCTATCTACAGATCGTAAAATCACTCAATTTTTTCAGATTAGCTTTAAAATCATCATAGCTTTCATCCCTGCAAATTTCGGAAAAAGTTGCGAGGACCGTGTGCACTCCGAGCGCCACGGTCCCTGACATTTTTTCCGAAATTTCGGGAGATTGTCGTGATTGCATTTAACAGCTTAAATCTAGAAGATTGGCTGATTTTACTGAAATTTGCTACCTCTAAAATTCAAAATCTTCTCTCCTCTCTAGTGCATGAGTTTTGCAACAATAAGCCCTACTTACACTATTCCCGTTAGACGAAGCCTTAGAATTAAGTCTTTCCAAGGTTTAATTACTGAGGAGATGGAACCTAATTTGAATAGCCTTTTTAACGAGGACATGGGTAATTCCTCTAATCCTCCTAATGATGAAGAAGCTCTCCATGAGGTTTCTGTAGAACAACTTGCAAAATTGGATAACCAATTTGACGATTTTCGACAATGGATGTCTCAAGAATACCCCGATAGTCAAGCTCTTCCTTTAATTGAGGGTCTAAAACATATGCTTCAAAGTGATAAGAATGGAATTGATATTTTGCATGGTATTGCACACATTATGGATTCAAATGTGATGCCTATAAAGAGTTGTGCCGAAACTTTAGGTTATACACAACCTCCCACTCAAGTCAATCATTCTATTCCTTTGACAACTCCTATTGCTAGCATACCTACCTTTACATCAAACATAATGACTACTTATATACAAGACATTCCGCCTATGATTACCAGTCATGAGGGCAATCCTTCTTCTTCAATTAATCCTCTGCCTTCATTTAATCCAACCTCTTCATTCATTCCTTCAATGAGTGTTCCTATTACATCTCCACAAATGAACATGACGCAAGGGGGCAATTCATTCAACCATTCCATTCCTCCTTGTAGTGTTCCTCTTTTCCAATCCTCTCCTATGACTAACTATCATAGTGTCCCGCCACCTTACTCTTTACCTTCTTTCAATAACATAACACCTCCATCTCAATCTAACACATCTAATATGAATTCTTCGACTGAAGCGACCATTAGCAATCTTGCACAAACTGTCTCTTCTTTACAGCAACAAATTGCCTCTATGAATCAATCTAAGTTTAGTGTGCCCACATTTGATGTTGCGAGCCCACTTTCTCTTGACATTGTTCGAGCTATCCCTCCTAAACATGTTGAAATCCCGCATCTGGAGCTTTATAATGGTAAAGGAGATCCTCTAACACATGTTAAGACTTTTCAAACAATATGTACTAATTTTGCTTATGACCAAAGGTTGCTTGCAAAACTATTCACTAGAACATTAAGATATAAAGCCCTACAATGGTATTGCTCGTTGCCTTCTTATTCTATTACTTCTTTTGAACAACTTGCAAATGCTTTCATTCAACAATTTCAAAACAATATAAGTCCTAAAGTTACTTTGATTGATTTAATGCATTGTAAACAAGGTGTTAAAGAAAAAGTGACTGATTTCATTGGTAGATATAAGCATTTGTATGCTCAAATTTCTTTACCAGTGCCTGACAATGATATTCAAAGAATCTTTATTTCTAATTTACAAAAAGATATTCGAGACAAACTTCTATTTTCTGAGTTTACTTCTTTCCAACAGTTGTGTGCAACTCTTCACAATTATCAACTGACTGTGAGTCAAATGGAACAATCACATCCTATGGCTCCGAGTGATAAGGGTGATAGCAGTCAACAACCATTTGGGAAGTTTAAACCAAACAGAGATTCCATCAAATTCAATGAAAATATCATCAACAACAATGTGAATGCAGCATCAGGTGTGCCTCCTATTTCTAAGTTTTTCAAGAAAGAAAGAAAGTATACTCCTTTGAATGAATCAGTGCATAGTATTATGAATGAGTTATTGGAACAAAATGTGCTTACTCTTCCTCCTGTAAGGCAAATTGATCCTGCAAAGATTAATTCACCTTATTTCGATAACAAATCTTTTTGTCAATTCCATCGTCAACCTGGGCATGATACTGAAAAATGTTTTGCTTTAAAGGGTAAAATTCAAGATTTGATTGATAATAATACTATCTCTGTTGCAGGAGTGAATGATAAAGGCAATACATCTGTAGCTCCTCCTAACCAAAATCTTTAGATTTTTACTGATCCATTACCTTCTCATACCTCTAATGCGATTGAGGCTAATGATTCTTCTTTCTCATCTGATGGTCTTGTGTCTATGACTCCTAATGTGATTAACTTTGTAGAGCAGCAAGAAAACCCTAAAGAACCTTCCATCACATTTGATTCCAGTGAAACTATCAGGGCACCTGATGGTCCTCTATACATAGTTGCAAAAGTCAAGAATACACCTTGCCGTGGAGTGCTTATTGATCCTTTGTGCATGGTTAATGTTATTACTGAGGAATTCCTTTTTACTTTGCAATTGAATCAAGTGATCTATGACAAAACAGATGTGATTGTGAAATTATTTGATACATTTTCTTCTCCTGCAATTGGTTCGATTACATTACCTATTGAGGTCCATAACAAATCCCTTGATGTGAACTTTGCTATTATTCCTTCATCCGAACAATTTCGTGTGAAGCTTGGCTATCCTTGGCTATCTTCCATGAAAGCTATTGCTTCTCCTATTCATAAGTGTTTGAAATTTCCCCATAATGGTGAAGTTGTTACTGTCAATCATAGTCTCTTTAAACCAGCTGAAAGAACTTCTAGTGTTCCTATTGATTATTTTTGGCCTAAACAATTCCAATCTCTTCCACCACGAAGTGATCATCTTTTCAAATCTTATCAAAAGTGGAAAACAGATATGATCCTATCTCTAAGTGAACCTAGAACACCTAAACTTGATATTCCTATCATTCTTGAGAAGGAAGTTCTTCCTTTGAAAGATAAAACTAATGTCTTTCCTCAAGAAGATTCCCAACCCGTCCCTATGGATGTGACTATGTCTATGCCTAATAAACTTTCTAAAAGTAGACCTATACCTCCTCGTCATGATGGACTTGGTCTTCTTCCTAAACCAAAAATTCCTCCTTTATATGGAGCAGTTTCTCCTCCTTCCTTTTATAGAGAGAAGAGACCTTCTTCTTCTCCTATTATCCAGGCTAAGAGACCACAACCTAAACACCCAAGTGATAAGGATGAGAACATTCCTCCTCCCCAATCTTCTCCACTTCCTACTAAGACTAGACGAAATCGTTCTGCACGTGAACGCCGATGAAAGCGTCGTCTTAAAGCTCAAGCAGCTGCTTCTCAAACTTTACAATCTCCAAAAACACCTTCAACAAGCATTATTCCATTTTCTCCAAAGTCTCCTAAACATAAGATGCATGATGATCTTGATCCTGTGCGAGTTAAAGATCCTATTTTTATAAATCTTGATGATGATATAGATGAAAATGTTACTCCTCTTGCTTCTGATAGTGAATATGAACTTGTTGATATTGATAACCATCTATCTAATGAATTTTCTAAAGCACTTATTCTAGCTCCTAGACAAGAACAACGTGGCTTGGAACATGAACATAGCCCTTGTTTGGATCTTGTGATAGCTCCATCTGCTGTGTTGGATGTTCCTCCTCTAGCGTGTTCCCTGCCTTCCCGAAACATTGATCAGCAAGATCGGGGGGTAGATGACGTGCTAGACTAGATACATTAGCATAGCAGATTCTCTCCTCCTCTCTTTTGTTACTTCTTCTATGTGTTATTCTCATTCTTCTATTTGTTGTCCTTAGTGTTGTCCACTTGAGGACGATGCAAAGCATTGAGATCTCTTTCGGTCTCTCTCATGTTGACTCAAAAGACACATGTGTTCCCTTCTTCTAGGTGACCTTCCTTGATTGGGGAATAAAGAACAATTATGCATACATACATATCTCACACTTGGGGGCTAAATCTTTGCGATAGCGTGCTCCTTTCTCATTTCTTATGTGTATCACTATGTTAAAACAATCACCCCCGTTGAGGCGTGTGCGATTTCTTTAACGTAGGGGGGCATACACCCCATCTATCCCTTCAGGATACTTGAAAATTTCTTGGCGAACTTAGCTTTGTCCTGAAAATTTTTGGTATTTCTCTTGCATGACTCATAGTGAGGGAACCTTACTACTGACAGTCATGGTTCTCCCTCGTGATCTTCCCTTTTACTTTGTCAATCGAAGTCGTAAGATCCTTAGTCCACTGGGGGCTTGGTGTGTCTTGCCTCCTTGACGTGGTGAAAGTCTTTCAATGTTGTTTCCTTGTACTTTACCAGAAGTATGAGCGTACGCCTATACTCTCGCTAAAGTGGGGGCTAAATGTAGCGTCCGAAAATTGTGACACTTGCAATTTCGACTGCATTTGGGTCTTCACGATGGCGACGCAACACTGAACCTGAATGGAGACCCCGAAACTTGTCCACGACACCAAAAACTGCATTTTTCCAGCACCCTGCCTGATCCCTCCTTGCACCCTGCTGTCCCAGGAGGTGGGACCAGAGCGCCCAGTGCCCTGGTCCCCAAGGACCATGGCACCCAGCGCCCTGGTCCCTGGCCCTATTTTGGGCCCGGTCTCCTATGGGGCTTCGGGTCTTTTTGTTTGCAAATTGGAAAAAACTCTTTCCTGGTCGGCCTAAGGTCGGGAAAAATCAGTCTATTAACCCTAATTGACAAGTATATAAACTACTTTTCTTCTTTCATTTTGGTAAGACGGAAAAGGCATGGAAACGATATTCAAACATTCAAGCATTCAAGCATTCAAACATTCCTTCAAGCAATTGATCATTCCAAGTCTCCATTCAAGGCTAAGTGTTGCATTCAAGACAAGGATTCAACCATTGAAGAGGAGATCACATACTACAACATACAACAAACAACAACATCTATACCTTCGCACATAAGGATACAAACATCCTTACAACAAGGTACTAGTACTTGTTTTACATTACAATCATTTACATTTACAACATTTCTCATTTCTTGGTTAATTCCAAAACCAGGGTTTGACCTAAGGGCAAACCCCTAATCCCTTACCCCCCAATCGTCCTCACTTTTCTGTGTGTAGGTTGCAGGTACGCGGCTGAAATTGAAGATCTGGAATCCTTGTGCAGAGACGAACAGATCCCCCTTCGTTTCGCGGATTTTTCGGAGGACCGTGTGCACGCCGGGCGCCATCGTCCCGTCAAATTTTGCTCAAATTTGTAGGATAGCGTCGTATCGACATTTTATTGCTAATTCCAAGTCCGCAACTTCATCCTATATCCCTATCTCAGTTTATAAGTGAATCTTTCTCACTTTTCATGCATTCCTAGCTTAATCTTTCTATCTACATTCTTTACAAAAGAGGGTAGCCTTGCTGTCTTAACCCTTGAAACTCATTTAAGATCCAATCTTGCATTGTGTGGGATTGGATCTTATGGGTTTCAACCCCTCTTTTGAATGTAAAGTCTCCCCTAAGTGAAAACTGTCAACCCTAGTAACCTCCCTTCTCTCTCCTTGGAGTTGGAAGAGGGGAGAGCAACTAGGGTTCGATTATTTTCCGCTTTACATACTCTAAGGAGATATTTATTCATAAGAGACGTGCCATTTTAAGCAAGGAATAGGTCCTACCCAAAGAACACACATGTACTCACATGAAGGATAATTCTATGCAAGAAAGGACATCATGTTATGAAAATTGCAACTCATACAAGAAAAGTGAATGGACTTAGAAAGAGGAAATAGAGAAAAAATTATTATTGCCCCAAGCATAGAGACAAGAATGAATAGAATATTATGTTTCTCACTAAGTTTGATTGCACCTAAAATTATACTACCACGAATGACAATGAGCCCCCAATAGGTAAGCTAACAATGTCACATAGTGAGGTGCAACATAATAGGAACTTGAATGTTATTTGAAGTGATCATGAGAAATATGCCATTCATTGTCACAAATTACTTTCATGATACCTAAATCAATATATTATTGCATTTTAATTTGCAAATATTGACATTAATTAGTAGAATGGCCATGGATTTGGTAATACTTGCAAAAAGTAGAATTTTCAAGATGTTGTCTACATTTCTTTCTTTGTTTAGGTGAAATAAGAGATTAAATTGGCATGAACGAGGTTAGACAAAACATTATCTTTTTGTAATACCATATTGGAATGGGAAGACATGGATTCGTTAGATAGTGGTGGAGGGGATGTTGACAAAGGAAGCGGTTGGAAACCTAGTTTTTTATTACAAAAGTGTGATTTCTCATGACTTTCAAGACTTTGTTGCACATATCCTAAAACTTGTCTATTGTATCTGTTGGCATTTTTGATGTTTATGTTGTGATTGTCATTGATGGACACACACTTGTATTGAGATTCCCTTTATATGTATGAGCTCATGCTCAACCGGTATTTGTTGCAACCGGTATATTGCATACTAGTCTCTAGACTAGTGATTTTGCATAATGTGTTTCCTGGTCTGAAGCGGCATGTCGACCCCAAGCGGTTCGCAGATCACAAGCGGTATGAGGGAGCAAAGAGGCACAACACATTCTTACCAGTCTTCATTTGTGACAAACCAGCAACCAGTATTTTGTATGAACCGGTAATACTCTATGATGAGTTACCAACCGGCATTTTGTGATGAGTTACCAACCGGCATTTTGTGATGAGTTACCAATCCACCGATTGTTTGACGGTGCCGACACATTGACGGTGATTCTTGTGTCGTGTTACTGAGTATGTCTAGATTCATTGAACCTAGGAAATTGTAATGTAATCCTATTGGACCGACATAAAATCAGATTCCTTTAAAAGGACATCATGTCTAGGGTTTTTAAGTTGTTGCTAAAAAGGGTTAATGTTGAGCTAGGGTTTGAGGTAGAAGTTAAGAATGATCTTATCAGAGAAGATCAAGTTGTAACTGTGTGAGAGAGAGAGAAGACTGAAGTAATGCTGGAATGCATTAGCTGTGAGCAATACTGGATCTAACCAAGCAGTTTGTGCTATTAGATAGATCAAACACTTGTTGATTACTCACATCTTTGACAAGTCTGTAGCCCTTAACTGGGTAGGCCTCAAAGCCTTTGTAAAATCCTCTAACAAGGTGGTTCACACATGTGAATCTAAAATCCTCTAACAAGGTAGTCTTTAATCGGACTTATCTCCTAACAGAGATTGAGATTCCTAATAGGATCTGTTCTGGTGAAGAACATTGTAAGACCTTAACCGGTCTAGTTTCTATTCTGCAGATAGTGACTTGTGAGATCCATCTCACCATGGTTTTTCCCAGTTGGGTTTCCACATCAAATATCTCATGTTATGGTTGTATTTCTTTTGTGGGTGAATGTTTTATTCACATTTTGGTTTGCATGTGTGGTAACCAGTTTGACTGTCAGACTGCTTTACCAGTTTATCTTTAGACTGTGTAAGTGTTTTAGTGCAGTAATTTTTGGCATACTAATTCACCCCCCCCCTCTTAGTATTCATCAATTGGTATCAGAGCCTACCTTTCTATAAGTTTAACCACTTGGAAAGAGATATGGGGGAATACACCTTGAGGGAACTTACTCAACGGCTTACTAAGTTTGAGCAAGCCTATGATGATCTTATGGTCAAATACAAGGCATCTCAAGCAAAAGGAAGAGAACATGCAGAGAGGCTGATGGAACTATCTGAAAGTAGTTCTGAAGATGAAGCTAACATGGAAGCCATGATTGATGAAGTGAATAAGCTGAATGATTCAAACTCCAATCTGAGAAAGGAGTTGGAAGGACTGACTATTCGGTTTAGTCAAGAGCTTGAGAACCGGAGAAAAGTGGAAGATCTGGTAAAGGACAGAGATCATGAGATCTCCAAGTTGAAACATGAGATTAGTGCACTAACTGCTCGCCTTCATGAGAGAAAAATGGAAAAAGAAGACATGCAAGGAGAACTGAACATTGCCATCTTTGAAAATGCAAGTCTTATGGAGACAAACACTGCTATTTCCAAAGAACTCTTTGAGTCAAAGGAAATACTTGCTAAGTTTGGCAAAAGTACAGTCAAACTAGAGAAAAAGCTTGAGTCATCTAGACCGGCAAAGAATACCAATGGTCTTGGTTTTTCTGGACATGAGGAAGTAGAATCCTTAGGAACAAATGCTGAAGCATCAAAGAAGCAACCGACACTCAAAGGAAAAGGTAAGCAAAAATTCAAACCTGTTTGCTTTAACTTTCTTAAAGAAGGACACACTACCAATGTATGTAGGAGCAAAGCCTACAATAATTTTTCTTATTTTATCAACAATGTACCTAGATCCAATAAGTTCAATGGTCATTGTTATGCATGCAACAAGTTTGGGCATAAAGCATTTGAATGCAGGTCTGTAATGGATAACACTGGAAGATATCCTCAGAGGACCCAAGGAACTGGTCCTGAACCTTTTATGAACTGGAACTACAATCGGTTTAATGTCTTATATCATTAGTCAAGAAGCGGTGGTCATCAAGCGGCAACTAGATGGAGAGAAAGTTGTATGATCTGTCATGGTCATGGTCACACTGCTGCAACATGTAGAAGGAAGAATGGAAACATGTACAATGGACCTTGGAGAGCACCTGGACTTGTTTGCTATCACTGCAACAAACCAGGTCACATTGCAAGATTCTGCAAAAGTAGAAAAAGTATATCTGATGATATACCGGTCACTCAGGAAGGAGTAATAGATGTTGAAAAAGTTCAAGGAGACATGAAGAAAACATGGAAGAAGAAACCAACATTGTCAGAAGAGGAACCGGTTTCTGCACCTAGTGTGGAAATATTAGAACAGACAAACTAAGCCTCAAAGGCTTAGGGGGAGAAAATGGCGAAATGCTTTTGAACCCTTGGTTGACACCGGTAAAAGACCTTAACCGGTATGTTATACCTATTGCTTGGCAGAAGATCGGAAACGGTAAAAAGGCAAATTAGGGTTTATACCCTAATAGAGGAGCATTAATGACGATAGGTGAGAGACATGTATAAATGCATTTTTCAAATCATTTCTCACTATCGGTTTTCAAGTGAAGAAAAGTTTTCAAGTGCAAAGCGAAGAAAAGGCGATTTGAGCTTAGATTTCAAGAAATTGGATAACCTTGAAAGAGATTCAAATCTAGTTTGCAAGCGGTAGTGGAGAACACAAAGCGGTGATTTGGCATCCGATGGAGAGTGAAGTGAAGCAGAATCAGGAAGCCCTAAATTTGCGTTTGAAAGGTATTTTTCATGTTCTTGAAATACTCTTCAATGGCTTCCGCATCTCATACCAGTTCAAGTACATCCATTGAGTCAGAAAGTTTCATTCAGAGGAAGTCCAAGTATAATGCTTTGTCACAAGTTCCAGCTGGAGTCATATTCGAAGAAGGAATTTCTGATTATATTGATTGCAAAATAGAAGACCTAGGGTCTTTAGCCATTCATACTCAGTTAGTTCTATTTTGTGAAAAGGACAAAAGGATCAAACCAAAATTTAGTGTCATAGAGAAGAAGAAATTCCACAATGCAGTATATTTCCTGGAAGACTTCACAGAGGATCACATCAGGATGATCTTGAGCAGAGTCCATGGTGACAAGATGTACCTGGAGAAGACACATGATATCATGCCTCAGGCAATTCATGCAGTCACCAGTTTCTGCAACACAGGGGAAGTGCCAGCCCTGAGAAAAGTGAGCAAAACAGAAATGACCAAGCTCACCGGTTCAACAAGTGATTCATGGGGCATGACAGTCAATCCTATCAAGGATGATCTGGTGAAATACGCATGCATGGTGATTGGATACAGAACATTCTCAGCCAGTAGGATTAATTCTATATCTGCTGCAGTGGTAAATGCCGCTTACCAAATGATAAAAGAGGATGCATCTTTTGATTTATGCACCAACATGCAGAGGCAACTCCTGCTAAATCTTAAGGCAATCAAGCAAGACTACTCACTGAGGTTTAAGTTTGGACAACTACTGGTAGGGTTGTTCTTTTATTTCCAAGGCTACTTTTTGGGTGTAGGAGATGTCCAGTGGTCACCTGACCAACCGGTAACCAAGTAGATAAAGGAAAGCATGCAAGCCATTGGAACTGGCTACCCTGAGGTACTGAACAAATACTTTGATGAGTTCAGAAGAAAGATGAGTCAGAGGGTAAGAATCTCAGGTGACATAGTGAAGAAATACGAAGATGACATCTGTTTCACTATTCAGGTGGACAAATGTCTAATGGAGGCTGTTGAGCCTAGAATGGAGGAAGTGGAGCTTATGGGCTATGAGGTCATGTTTGACATGCTGGAAGGGTATGCTTCAACCCTTATTGCCTCGCCTCTTGATCCAAAGGCTAAGAGAACCGGAACCTACTTGGAGAGGATTGCACCGGTTGAAGAACCATCAGTGAAGAAGGGAAAAGAACCGGTAGCTAAGAAAGCTAAGGCAGTGCCTGTAGCATCGGCATCGGCTACCACTGTGACTCCAAGAGTGACCAAGTGGTCACTGGCAAAGAAGAAACTGGAGGTAACACCGATAAAAGTCTTTGAAAGAAAGAGGAAGACTAAGGCAAATGAACTGAACTCCGAAGAAACCGAGTCTGATGAACAACCAAAGAAGGCTAGACAGACCAAGAAGATGAAGAAGAATGAACTGGCAGCATCCGCACCGGTAAATATAGATATCTCCTCTTACAAACCTTTGACACATTGTCAAAGAACAGTAAAGAATATTAGGAGAAAGTTACTTCATGATTTAATAGATTATTATGATGAATTCAATAGTGAGGAAAAAGATGAAGTACTACAGGAAATCATTCTTTATTTATGTAAAAATGACCGGTCACCATCAGAGATTAAATCTCAGACACTGGATTCATTATTTAAGGCATTGGATAACAAATGGCGCATTACCATTGAAAAGGAACAGGAGATTAGGGAGAAAGTTTTTGCACAGTACTTCCCTGAACTCTCAAATTTAGAATTGTTTTGATGCCCTGGATCAAAATAAAGGTCTCTTCTTCACAAGGAGAAGAAGACTCTGGTTGTTGGAGGGGAGAGTTGATGATGTAGAAAAAGATACACATCAGCACATGGCCCATGCTATCAGCTCTCACAAAGCACGAATGGCCAACCTCCAAGCGGAAAAGGAACTAGTTACTTCCAAAATGGATGAGGTCTTTGATGAGGAAGGAAACCTGGTGGAAGAACCAATTGACACCATCGATTTCGATGCCCTGGATGTAGATGATGTCACTCAAGACACACCTTCTGAGGGTGCTAAATAGAGGCAACAGGCCGATCAGGGTGGTGAACAAGCTGTGGACACACAGCAAGCAACAAAAGACCAGGAAGAGAAAAAGAAGAAGGATGAAGATGAGAAATAGAAGAAAGAGGAAGAGAAGAGAAAAGAGGAAGAGGAGAAATGGAAAGATGAAGAAAAGAAGAAGCAAGAGGATGAAAGGAAAAAGAAAGAAGAAGAGGATAAGGAAGAAAAGAGAAAGAAGGAAGAAGAGGAGAAGAAAAAGAAGGAAGAGGAAGAAAAGAAGAAGAAGGAAGCGAAAGAGAAGAAAAAGAAGGAAGAGGAAGAAAAGATTAAGAAGGAAGCAAAAGAGAAGAAGAAGAAGGAAGAGGAAGAACAAAAGAAGATGGAAGTGGAAGAGAAGAAGAAGAAGGAAGAGGAAGCACAGAAGAAGAAGGAAGAGGAAGCACAGAAGAAGAAGGAAGAAGAAGCAAAAAAGAAAGTAGAAGTAGAGTAGAAGCAGAAAGAAGAAGAAGACAAGAAGAAGATGGAAGAGGAAGAGAAGAAAAAGAGAGAGAAAGAAAAGGAAGAGAAGGAGAAGAAAAAGAAGGAAGCAGACAAGACCATTGAAGCAATGAAGACCACACAGATGGAAAGTCCTAAGGCAACTGGTAGCCAAGACAAACTAGCTGCTATCTCGAGCCCCATTGATCTCCAATCTGCAAGTGAGTCTGAGCTTATACAGAGCATCAAGGTTGCCCAAGAGCACCTTGAAGGCATTCGAAGGAAAAGAGAACAAGATATTATTCAGGTGGCTATAGACATAGTTACCGGTTTAATCCCCGATACTAATCTTCATAACACTAATTCATCACTAGCACAACTCAAACTTCTGTGTACTATAGTGGATGATCAGGTGCAGAGTCTAGAAGAAGCAGTAGAGGCCAATGTAAAGAAAGAGCACCAAAAGGCTCTTAATGTTGCTCTAGTGAAGAAGTTGAATGAGCTTAGGACTGAACTGCTAAAGGATCAAAAGGACATAAGGAATGCCTTGGATGAGGGAAACTTGCTACTCAACAAAATTTGTCAACCTCATCTGTTATGTGATGATGTGCTAGCCAAGAAGCAATAGCTTCAAATGGACTTATAGTCCTACTTGGGCACATTCAAGACTCCTTATGACTCCTTTGCAACATATGGGCAAACCATTCACCGATTCTAGATCCAGTCAGCCAAGATGGAGCAAGAGATCAGCACACGATCTAGAGATTTGTAGGAGCTTCAACTGGTATTACTCCCACGACTGCAAATTCTTCAAAAGTGTTATCTAAACTTGGAGGCCCTGACAGTCAAACAGGAACTGAGCACAATAGATGCCATGGAGGAACAGGTATCACAGATGGAGACAGAGAAGGAAGTGGCAACCTCCTTACTTGAGTCCTGGTCCCTCTCCATGAAACAATTTTTGTAGGACTATAAAGCGATTTTTGACAAGTATTATTCATTATGGTCATAAACTCTTTTATATATGGAAACAGGTTTTTCAGCGGTACTATGTCATTGTTGGCAAAGGGGGAGAAGTATATCTGGTTTTTGTTTTTACAATTTTGAAATTTTGATATATCAGGGGGAGAAGTATCTATTTTGAAATTTTGATATATGCTGTGATATATGTTATATGCTCTGATGATTATGCTCTGAATGCAAAATTTCTATACACTCTGTTGATTAAGGGATAGTGTATATGCTTAGGGGGAGCAATTTTGTTAATGGCAGGTTTTTTGTTGTAAAACACTTAGATGTCAAAATTTTATTTCCTAAGTGTTGCCATCAATGCCAAAGGGGGAGATTGTTGGCATTTTTGATGTTTCTGTTGTGATTGTCATTGATGGACACACACTTGTATTGAGATCCCCTTTATATGTATGAGCTCATGCTCAACCGGTATTTGTTGCAACCGGTATATTGCATACTAGTCTCTAGACTAGTGATTTTGCAGAATGTGTTTCCTGGTCTGAAGCGGCATGTTGACCCCAAGCGGTTTGCAGATCACAAGCGGTATGAGGGAGCAAAGTGGCACAACACATTCTTACTAGTCTTCATTTGTGACAAACCGGCAACCGGTATTTTGTATGAACCGGTAATACTCTGTGATGAGTTACCAATCAACCGATTGTTTGACAGTGCCGACACATTGACGGTGATTCTTGTGTCGTGTTACTAAGTATGTCTAGATTCATTGAACCTAGGAAATTGTAATGTAATCCTATTGGACCGATAGGAAATTAGATTCCTTTAAAAGGACATCATGTCTAGGGTTTTTATGTTGTTGCTAAAAAGGGTTAATGTTGAGCTAGGGTTTGAGGTAGAAGTTAAGAACGATCTTATCAAAGAAGATCAAGTTGTAACTGTGAGAGAGAGATAGAAGGCTGAAGTAATGCTGGAATGCATTAGCTGTGAGCAATACTAGATCTAACCAAGCAGTTTGTGCTATTAGATAGATCAAACACTTGTTGATTACTAACATCTTTGATAAGTTTGTAGCCCTTAACTGGGTAGGCCTCAAAGCCTTTGTAAAATCCTCTAACAAGGTGGTTCACACATGTGAATCTAAAATCCTCTAACAAGGTAGTCTTTAATTGGACTTATCTCCTAACAGAGATTGAGATTCCTAACAGGATCTGTTCTGGTGAAGAACATTGTAAGACCTTAACTGGTTTGGTTTCTATTCTGCAGATAGTGACTTGTGAGTTCCATCTCACTGTGGTTTTTCCCAGTTGGGTTTCCACATCAAATATCCTGTGTTATGGTTGTATAGCTTTTGTGGGTGAATGTTTTATTCACATTTTGGTTTGCATGTGTGGTAACCGGTTTGATTGTCAAACTGCTTTACCAGTTTATCTTTAGACTGTGTAAGTGTTTTAGTGCAGTAATTTTTGGCATACTAATTCACCCCCCCTCTTAGTGTTCATCAGTATCCATGTATCTAGATAGGGTTTTCTCTTAGGGAATTGGATTGAAGTTTAATAAGGCCCAATCAAACATCAAAATATGTGATAGGGCAAAAATTTGAGTATCAAATTTAGACATGTTATAATGTCTACAAAAATGTGTGAAATCTAATCCAATAGTTCTTCTTTAGGAACATCTTTAGTAGGAGATGATGTATTTGTCCGAATTGGAGAGAGGATTGTAGGAAGTAACAAAGTATATTGTGCTTCAATTTGTATGTTCTTGTCAGCCTCTAAAGTAAACACTTCATTATTATATGTGTAAGGCACTGCATGATAACCAGGTTGATGGTTCACTCCATCCTTAACAACAGTTTTTTATTTTTGGTGAGATTGAGAGACATCTTGATGAAAGTGGAAAACAACCTTAGGATTCTCAACAACATGAATAACATTGATTTGATCTTGGTTAGATTCTTCATATTTAGGAGAGAGAGAGAGTTGGAAACATTATGATGATGGGAAATAGTATTATCATCTTGCTCTAAAGTATCATTCAACAATTTGCCCTCTTTGGAAAGACCAATTTTGGGAGAGGGTAAATCATAGCTATGAATGAAAGGGAGAACTAAGTTATCATCATTTGTATGAAAGGGATCATCATGAACATCTTTAATGCAATTTGCAATTGAACTAGAAAATTAAGATAATAACTCTATATGCACTTATGATCAAACAAGAAACTCATATGTCATGTAACTAAAGTAATGTTAAAGTTCATATAAATCAGATTTTAGACCATGAATTAAAAAAAGCATGAAATAAGTCGAGTTCACCAAAATGTAACGGTGTAAATTTGGAATTAGGGTTTCACCAATTAAGATAATAAAACAATTAAATAGCCAAATTAACCATACATTGAAAGAAGGGTGAACCCAATAGATCTAGTCACAATCCAAATAAGGAAAGGGCTGAAATTCTTATTAGATTCATTGGGTTATTTGCCTCATTCTTTCTAAATGTCCAGATTATATTTATAATTTTTGAAATTGGAGCAAAACCATGGATAATTGAAGTAAACTGTCGAAAAGAGTGAGCTACGAATGTCCCACAAAACCACCAACTAAGATCTGGGAAAAAGAAGATGTTTAAAACTTGTTCCTAGAAGTTTTACCTATTTTTTCAAGACAAGGTAGCACATATTTTCCGTATTTCTCTAAATTTTCCATTGTTGAAAGCTGAACCTATCCGTCACTATCAACTTTGCTAGAATTTTCAAGTAAAATTCCTACACCTATTTTTTGTATACAACAGGAGAGGGAAAGATGTTGTGGATATGGGCTTGCCTAAGTCAAACCTTGGTTTATGAATTAACCTTGAATGAAATAATACAAATATTAAAATAAATGCTAAGGAGATATATCTTAGATCTGCAATTGTCGATGATGATGCAATACTCTTTGAATGTAATCACAAATGTTGAATGTAATCGCATGAAAAACCCTAATCACACACACATGCTTGCATGAATATTGATGTAAGTTTGCTCCACAATGCTTGAAGGATTAAATACAACCTTTAATCTTTGAGAATGTCTAATGATGATTTTTTCACAAATGCACAAATAATAGGGTATGGAGACATCAATTTCTTCTAGGTCCAAATGGATTGATAAGATGTCTTTATATAGGGTTGCCTAGGTAAAGAGAATGTCTGATGAATGTTTCATGGATGCACAAATGATAGGGTACGGAGACTTAAATTTCTTCTAGCTCCAAATGAATTGATAAGACATCTTTATATAGGGTTGTCTAGGTAAATTACTGATTAGGCCAACCTCAAATGATCATGTGTGGCCACAAGGACTGAAAACCATCGGGGAGACAAAGGGCCTTCCCCATTTCAAATTGGGGCCTGTTTGAGGGGGACCAGAGCATTTTGGTGTTCTAGTCTAAACCAAGGCAATCCATGCCCTGGTCCTCCTACAAACATGACCAATACAAAGAGAAATGCAAGAGGGACCTCCAAGATGGGGTCCACCAAATGTTGTTCATGTCATCAAAGTTGGAGGATAGGGTCAAACCGGGCCTAAAGAGGGGATGGAGATAGAACACACTAAAGTAGAAGCAAAAACATGAGGTGTAAGTTGGACTGATTACAATTTAGTATGCTGCACATAATTTATGAATAGGCATCCCTTTCATCATCTCATAAGATAATTTTATCCCCAAGGCATTTATATTGGCTTTTCCTTGCACCAATATCATGGTATAATACAAAGCCTTTATTCCAGATTCAGAATGATCATTCAATGGAATATTTTCCAACTTCAAGTCTATGGGGACTCTCAACTGACCATTAAGTAAGTTAATAAGGTGTTTTAAATAAAATACGATAAGGTTCTCCTCTATAACTATCTAGTAGATAGTTTCAATATGTAATTCACACATATCTAGTTTGGATAGGTTCCTCCACACCTTAATAATCATGTTGTAGATACCATAAATACAATTGAATTTTTGATAAATATGCCATGTGATAATCAAAGGTGTGATTTATTCATATAGAAACTTCTCATTCCATCATATGACATGCTTGATCACAAGATGCCATGTGAAATTATTGATCCTAAATCCCCATGGTATCATGATATATACATTTACCTCAATAACCAAACCCTTCTACCTAAATTGACTTGTAACTGATGCTCTGCGAAATGGGGGAAGGTTAGACTAGAACTTGTGGTGGAATAACACACAAAAAACCAAGAAACTGTTAGTGTTAATCAACCAAAAACTAATCTAAGCAGACATATCAAAAGAGACACCAAAAACATGAAAGAATATTTAACTAGGAAAGTAAATATAATGAGGCATCTCCAAATGCCTCCTAACATGCTCTTAGCTCCTTCTCCTTTGTTCCTTTCCTCTCCAAGTTCCAAACTAGTGTAGCTCTCAACACCTTTTTGCACTATGGATGCTTATGGAGATTCAAGATTGAAATGTTTTTCTAAAATGCTATGCAAATGTGAATAAAAGCTAATATTAGATGCTATGATGCTAAAATGATTTATTTTAGACCAAAATAACAAGATATTAGTGGTTTATGCTAAATGTTCTCTAAAATTCTCTATAACTTAGATGCATACAAGTTTTTAGGATCTGGATTATGAAGAAATGAGCTCTATTTATAGGAAAAATGGAGTAATGGATGGTTAAGATTGAGTAATCTCAACAAGGGTCAGAATTGAATGATATTCAATCTATGTGAGGGCTTTCAACCCAATCCCAAGATGACAAGTGGGTCAGTGCAAGAAGATGAGTCCACTTTTTGGCCAAAAAGTGGAAGTGTTTTCCCTGTTTTTCAGATTTTGTCTCACTTGAGCTTAAATTTTGAAACACTTAGAGATTGAATCTTGAAAAAAGTCAGTAATATAAAAGATAGCTCTCTGAGTGTACTTTTCAAATATGTAATTTATTTTAATACCCACATAATAAAAAATAACTTTTTGAATGAAGTTCTAAAAACTATGTTTTAAAAATGCCTGTTTCAGGACCATACCATGCATGTGTACGACCCACACTTTTTGACACAATTAAAATTATTTTCTCAAACCGTTTTGGGAAATGGTTTGTAACACACTGAAGATTGATGAGCATATTTTTCTGTATTTTTTTTTCAAATATTTTTTTTTTAATTAATTTTTTAATGACCGTAATTATCTTTTTAAAAATTTGACATGTACGACCCACATAATTTGACGTAAACTTAGTATTTTTTGAAATTTTTTTTTTTTAAATTGAAAAGAATTTTGTGTAGATTGATGACATATAATTTTTTTTTCAAAATTCATTAAAATAAATAAGTTATTAAATTAAGAAAATTAGTTAATATTTCAAATTTATGACCCTGATTTAGTATAAATTAAATGAAAAATATTTAAAATAATCAATTTTTAAATTAATTTACATATTTAGAATCTAGACAGTATAATCTGAAATGGGTTTCAATTTCGTATAAAAATTCTTTGATTAAAGGCACGTAAACTATTTCATTTCATCATATTTGTGCTTTCATTCATGGAGCTTTGAATTTGCAGGTTCATGTCTCAGGTGTGGCCATCCCAGGCCTATCCCGGGCCTAATCCCGAGGCAAGTGGCGGGTTGTGAATTCAAATTTTACATAACGGGCCCCCGTTTTATAAACGGGGGCCCGTTTATAAAACGGGGGCCCGTTTATAAAACGGGGGCCCGTTTCATTTTCTGCCCGTTGGATTTAACAACGGGCCCCCGTTATTTAAATAACGGGCCCCCGTTTTATAAACGGGGGCCCGTTGTTAAAATAACGGGGGCCCGTTATTAAAATAACCGTTGCTGTAAAAAAAAAGAAGATTGCATCGATTTACTACAATATCATTGAAATCCGTACTGACAAAGATTTTTTACATCATTTGGCAGTACTTTTTAATATTTTTTACGCGATTTTTTGAAGACAAGTTTGTAAAAATGGGTTCTAAGCAACGTCAAAAGAAAAAAAAGAAGACAATGACAGTGGACAAAATTCAAGCACAAAGAGAGAAGGAGGCAAAACGCCAAAGAGATCGAAGATCACAACAACGGCAATTGAATAACACTTTTGAAGCATCTAGTTCAGTGCCCGTTGTAGATGAGACCATTGAAGACATCATGATGGATGCAAAAAATATAGAACCACACACGGGTATGACTGTTGATGCAAATGTTGATGTGGATGCGAATCCTGGTATGTTTTTAAATCCTGATGACTATGATGCCAATCAAATTGCTGATTTAAATGAAGCTGGATATAAATTTCATACACCAATACGAAAAGAAATAAAAATTGAAAATATTACACCACCATCTCTAAAAGAAAATGAATGTAATTTGTTTACTATTGATAGCAATGTGCTAGATAATCTTAATGGGTTAGTTTCTTGGAGACAAATCAGAACACATGCAAACAGATTATATAAACAATTTTTCTATAATAAAAAGTTAGGATTCCAATGTCAATTAATGCTACAATTAATAAAAATGTTAAAAATGCGTAAAGTCATGAAAAAAATAGGTATTTATGCAAAACCAAAAAGAAAAGATGAATCATATAAGCAAGTTGTATCTACTGTTGCCAGTGCCATCGATTCTATAGGAAAAACAAGTCGATCTAAAGATAAGAATGCAGCACGTAGAGTTATAACGACTGCTATAGTTGACAAAATGATTGTTAATAAAAGAATGTTAAGTGATATAAGTGGCTATTTGAACTTACATCGTAGAACCTTGTCAAGAGCGGCCAAAAGAAGAGACACAATTGAAATTGATCCACTAAACCATTGTTGGAGTTTTAGTGGTAGACTTCAAAGGTCAGACATGAAATTAAATGATGAAACTAAACAATTAATTATAAAATTTTGGCATGATAACACTAGAGTTTCATCAAATGTTAGAGATGTTTTAAAGTTAAGGGTGGGATCAAAAATTCGTGATCCTCATCCAAAACATCTTCTTGACATGACTCAAACTGAATTCTTTAAAAAATTTAGTGATGAATCTGTGTTAATGAATTTACGAATTAGTCAAAGATCATTTGAAAAATGCAAACCCTGGTATGTTAAAATCAATAAACAAAGAATATCTTGTTGTTGTAAAACTCATGTCCAGTTTCGTTACTATTATGATGTTTTTCGATATATTCGTTGTATGTTGCATGGTAATGATCTTGTGCAGGATTGTGGTGTTTATGTTCCACCTGAAACTATAAAAGATTTTATTGGAAGTTTATTTTGTAAACCACCTAATGAACAGTTATTTCTTTCCAGTTCATGCATTTATGGTCTTTGCAATTTATGTGGGAACTATTCTTCGATAGGTGAATGTTTGCATGAACATGTTTCATCTGAGTTTGGACAAAAAATGGTTGATGTTAGGAGATTTAAAAATATAGAATACCCTCTAAAGGATGGAAAGATGGGGAAACGTTTAGAATTGATTACAGAACAGAATAGTGTGAATGCATTTATTAGTGAGTTTAAAACTCATATTGTTCCAAAATATGTGAAACATTCCCAACATGCCCGATGGCTTGATGGACAGTTTCGCATATGCAAGAACACATTTCCAATTGGAACAATAGTATCAGTTGTGGATTTTGCAGAAAATTATACTCTAAAACCACAAGAGGAAACTCAATCACAATACTACAACTCAGTGCAAGTGGCCATATTTGTGCACATTATATATAGACATGACCATGACAGTACAGAAGATAACAGAAAAATTTTGAGGGAGTATCATTTCTATGTTAGTGATAATCGATTACACTCTTCAGAGTTTGTCCAACATTGTTTCGAGGTATTTTATGATAATCTTAAGGAAAGAGAAATTGACATGAAACAACATATGATATGGTCAGATAACTGCACTGGACAATTCAAAAATGCAAGAATGTTTTATTGGCTATGCAAAGTTCACAAGATAACCAATGTCCAACATTTATGGAGTTTTTTTGAAGCGGGACATGGTAAGGGGGAACACGATGGAGCCGGTGCCTGTATAAAAAGAGCTCTTGCTAGAGAACAATTGAAATTCGAGGATGCAGTGAAATTCAGAGATGCTCGTGCAGTTGTAGATTGGTGCAATTCAAAGTTGTCAAAAGGATCAACTGAAAACTCTGCAATTCGACGTTTCTTCTGGTTGATAGAGGAAGATAGTATTCCTATTCGGCATGATTGTAATACCATCATTGGATCAACTAAATGGCATTCGTTTAAGAGTTCTAATTCAAACACATGGACTATATTCACAAGGCAACTTGCTTGCTTTTGTCAGTTTTGTGTTTCCGGAGATTGGGAATTTTGTGAGAATAAAGAATGGGTTGAAGAATGGCAACAAAGATCATTGACACCCATAGATGCAAATGATCCGCATGAAAGAACTAATGAAGATATGGATCAAATGTTTGCATCAAATGACTATGATCGCATTTCAGATCTTATACAACAAGGTAAAATTATTTTTGAAATTTGTTTTGATTTATTAAATAGTACATAAATTTATGAAATCTTACAGTGTATATTTTTGTTTTTATTTCTCATTAAATATTAAAATAAAATTGTTTTGTGCACAGGACATGTCTATGCTGTTGTTGCACCAGAGGACAATGAAGAGGGGACAGAGTATTGGTTGGCTCGATGTGTAGAGCCAAAACATAAGCTAACTACTCCTCGAGTAGATGATGATGGTTATGACTATCCAACAGGATCTGTGGTTGTTGTTGGCACTTGGCTACGCAAATATCTAACAAGAAAGAATGGATTGCCCGCATTTGAAGATTATGAATTAGAGAAAAAGATTATACATTACTCACATTTGGTAGTGGCAACTAATATAAAATTGGATAGATATCGTGGCAGGCCTGCTAATAAACAATTATGGACTCTCTCTATGGAAGAGCACGAGACAATTATAGATGCTTTGCAAAAGAGAGAGGATGCAGATGGTATAATAGAATGAATATCAAGTAAGTTATAATTTGAACCCTTAATCCACCTCCCTTTTAAAAGTCGCGATGCATATTATATATAGTATTTTAAATCATGAATCATAATTACAAAATCTAATCTACTAAAATTTTGTTTCAGGTCTACCACAAGTAGAAGGCATCAATGAAAACAAAGTTATTTGTGCATACTTTATGTTTCATTTTGAATAATTACAAGTAAGTTAAATTTTTGTACCCTTAAGGCAAATCCATTTGTATTTTAAATTCAATGTATTCTGATTATAAAAACTAATCATATGTATTTACTTTTTCTAGGTCTCTCAGAGTAGACTTGGCCTCAATGACTACTATATTGTTTGTGCATACTTTATGTTGTATTTTAAATTCAATGCATCCTGATTATAAAAACTAATCATATGTATTTTTTTTTCTAGGTCTCTCAGAGTAGACTTGCCCTCAATGACTACTATTGTTTGTGCATACTTTATGTTGTATTTTGAGAGATATAAATCCTTATTATTATAATTTAAATAGACTATTTATTTTATTTTAGATATGTCTTCTTGATTACATTTTGTGTACAATATACATAAATGAGAGACTACTGGTCAAATTTATGAATGAGATAATTATGTTTTAATCAAGTTCTATTCATTATATTTGTTAAATGATACTTTTTGATTTAGAATATGTTATAATTATAAGATATGTTTCGATACTTAGTTCAAGATGTATGCACATGTAGTTTATCTAATCACAAGAACTATTTAAATAAAATTCCAAAAATAAAATTACAAGTCCACATAATGCCTATAAAGTTGTTTAAGCACAACTTCCATAAATAAAATTTCAAGTCCACATAATATATAAAGTATGCGCAAAATTTCAAGTCCACATAATTTCAAGTCAATATATATGATCTAATGTGCACATAATTTCAAGTCCACATAATATCTAATGCGCACAATACACATAAAGTATGCACATAATATATATGATCTAATCCTATTATGAAACTATCCATATATATAAAGTATGGGTGTGCACGTGTAAACAAATATGTAAAGCCCGTAAAATAGTACATATCAGAGCCAAATAAATAGTAAAATTTCAAGTCCACATAATCCATATAATATCTAATCCATATATATGTCTAGATGGTAACATGATGTTCACTCCACATAATATCTAATGTGCACAAAATATATAAAGTATGCACAAAATATATATGATCTAATCCTATTATGCAACTATCCATATATATAAAGTATGTGCACGTGTAAACAAATGTGTAAAGTCCATAAAAAAGTACATATCAAAGCCAAATAAATAGTAAAATCTAAGTGCTATCATCAATAACATCTCGTGGTCTCTTGTCCCCAGGACGTGGTCCAGATCCACCTGTCTCATGCTGTACAATAAAAAAATAATATTAAAATATTACTTGAAATTAACTATTAAAAGAATCATTTATCAAATATAGTAGAATTCGTAAATTAAGTTACAAACTTACCATATGCTCATCAGATCCTGTAGCAGTATCTCTCTTGTCCCCAGGACGTGGTCCAGATCCACCTGTCTCATGCTGTACAATAAAAAAATAATATTAAAATATTACTTGAAATTAACTATTAAAAGAATCATTTATCAAATATAGTAGAATTCGTAAATTAAGTTACAAACTTACCATATGCTCATCAGATCCTATAGCAGTATCTCTCTTGTCCTCGGGACGTGGTCCAGATCCACCTGTCTCATGCTGTACAATAAAAAAATAATATTAAAATATTACTTGAAATTAACTATTAAAAGAATCATTTATCAAATATAGTAGAATTCATAAATTAAGTTACAAACTTACCATATGCTCATCAGATCCTGTAGCAGTATCTCCTCTAGCAGTATCTTGTGCAGTATCAACACCAAATGCAGTGCTAGCTAACTCCTGTACAAGGTCAAATTCAAAGTGTCCAATTAAATCTTAAATTAAGAGTCAAAATAAGATCAAATTAAGTATTACATATTAATACCTCAAAGGATGTCGATGTGCGTTCAAATTGGCTCTGATCAAAATTATGAGGATAACCTATCCTAATGGTAGTGTCCACCTGCATACATGCATTTAATGAAATCATATTTAGTGAACATATATATGTGTACTAAATAATTTCAAGTAAAGTTACAATATTGTAAGAGTTCATATTTAAGTTAAGAATTATAAGATACATACCATAGATGGTGTCACAATAGTCAGACCCTCTTCTTGATGTGATGTAGAGGGTCCCTCATGACCTGAATCCTGGAGAAAGAAGCATTCAATGTATCAACATGAAAATTTATATAATATACGACGATAGCATATTAACTTAAAAAGATCTAGTACAATGTCTAGATATAAATTTATACTATACCCCATAAGGTGTGCCGAGTTGTCTTCCAGTAGATGCAATATTAACTCTAATATTAGGCGTAGTCCTTATCTACATAAACAAAATTTATTTAATGAAGTATTAGATTGTATAAAAAAAGAGATGCACTTAGTTTATACCTATATTTAATAAAGTACATAAAAACATTGACATGTACATGTATATTATATATATCTATACCTGGTCAAGATGAACATCCGAGCAAAGAAAATCCATATAAGATGTCATCATACTATCATCTGCTGCATCATGCTCATCTGGAACTGAAGTAGATCCTGCAGCAGTAGTAGGACCTAAACACGTCTCATGACAACTCGAACACATATGTGGCATCCATCGAGGAGCAGATGCCATGTGAGCAGCTTGCTCACTCAGGTTCCCTGTGAGGGAAGTCAAAGCATCTAATGTCGAAATGAATGATGTATTTTGGACATCTGCAGGAATCGATGGAGCAACAAGTGGAACTATGGGTGGATCCGGTAGGGGATTATTACTCCGTGCCCCTAATCTATGCTGTGGCATTCCACGACCAACACCCTGGAATGACTTAATATCAAAATAATTTGGTTTTTGGTTCATTACAAACTCACAGTATAATTTCTTCAAAAAATAAAAAGGGACCTCATAATTACGATGTGGTGGATAATCAAAAACCATCCACCATCTATCCCAAAAGTATCTAGCCATTTCTGGATGCACACACCACCTAATTGAAATTCTTTTCTGGTTAGGTTGCATTGGTTCTCTTGTTTTTGGGTTGGTAAAATATGGACATAAATGAGCTTTGGTTATTTTCAAATCTGTGATTTGTCTATAAGTTAAACCATCGGCATAAAAATCACGCAACTCTTGTCGTCGTCTATGAAATTGATCTAATTGAGAATCAACAGATCTAACTGACTCGACAACAGTTTGCATTGATTTTGCAAACTCTACAAGATGGGGTGGCGTGACTTGCTCATTTTGGATAGCAGCAATGTTTTGTTCAATCACTTGTAGGTTTTCATTAATTCGTTCTCTTAAACGAATTTCATCCAATCTAGGGGGTTGTGGTGGTGGTGGTGGTGGTGGTGGTGGTGGAGGAGGAGGAGGAGGAGGAGGAGGAGGAGGAGGGGGTTGTGGTGGGGGATTTTCACCTAATAGTTCATCTATGTCAAAAACATCCATGATGGCAAAGAACTCCTGCATATATAAAGATATGCATGAATTATATACAACTCTATGTCAAAGAAGAATCTATTTTACTAAATTAAAAAAAAACATTTATAAATAGTAACATTTCTATGTTGTTGAATGAGATACACATGAAATATATAATATAATATTGAACTTAAAAAAATATACATGTACATACTATTGAATCTTGAAATATAAAATTTGCGCATAAAACTTAATAAAAACTTTCAATGAAACATCATAAATCTATTAGAATTCAATTACGTAGTTTTGAGATAATTGTCATCAATTCATATTACATTGATTAGTCTTCAAACAATCTTAAAAAAAAACTAATCTCCCATGACTATAAATGACATACTTAAAACATATTATATTCTAAGTGGTTGTCATGTAAAGACAAAACATCAAAACTTTTGAAGAGTTAAGCATATTTCACCATTAAATTTCTCCCATAATCAAATCTACACAAGATTATAATTTACAAAAGGTCTTCAAAAAATATTATTTCCTATAAATCATTTATTATAAAACTCCGCAATCATTTGTTTTCATATATAATCTTTCTATAAAATTTAAGATATCAATCCATACACAAATTCTCTTACAAAGTTCAATAAGAAATGAAGGATAGAGGATTAAATACTAAGATTGTTTTGAGAGATCAATGGAGTAGATTGATTGAAAGGATTGTGTGCATTAGAAGCTTCCAAGTGGCAACTTAAATGTTTGGTGCACATGAGGAGTTCATGATCCAAGAAAGTTTTGAGGAAAAGGTCTTCTTAGGGGCGTATACACCAAGATGTTGTAAAAAAAGGTAGCCAAATGACCAAAAAAAGATAAACACGAGTGCGTTATTGGGAAATTCATTTAATGCATTTGAGGTCTTTTTTGTAGTGTTTTTTTCTTACACTATACTAGGCTTGTTTACACTATCGTAGGTTCATTAGGACTATCCTAGGTTCATTAGGATTGTCCCAAGTTCATTATTGCTTTCTTAGGCTCATTAGGACTTTCTTAGGTTCATTAAGACTGCCCTACATTCATTAGGATCATTTGAGGCTCATTGGGACTTTCAAAGAAATGTTGCTCTCTCATTAGGCAAGGAGGATATAGACCCTTTAGGTTCTCTCATGTTTTATAGACATTTGATAGGTTTTAAATTCGAAATATTCATTAATGGAGTTAGTCTAGTGTTTCTTGGTTAGTGAGGAGGATCAGTAGATGTACATCATTAAAGTTTACATAAGGGTTGCATTCAAGTCTTGAAATATTCCATCTCTTGTTCAAATATATGTAAGAAGGGGAGAACATTGGATATATTACATCATTAGATAGTGGATATAACCATTGAGTTTTAAAATTAATTAGCCTCAATAAAAAAATCTCAATTTCTATATATTTCATAAATGCATAATTAGATAAATTATTACTTATAAATAAATCAATATGCATTTCTTTCAAAGAAACAAGAAACATACAAATAATAATAAGTTGTGATCTATATATCTAAATATGAAAATAATTCCATTAAAACTTTTACCTAGGTTAAGCATAAAAGTGATAATAAAACATAATCACCATGTTTTATTTCAACCTTAAAAGTAAAAGAACTCTACATATCCTAAAATTAGGACTTAATCACATCAAATAATTCTAATATAACTCAAAATACTCCTTCAACATATAAGATGATCTATGCTAGATGGCCATGTCTTACTTTCATTCCATTTATGGATTTCTTACATAGTAATACAAAAAATAACTTTCATCGAAATTAAGCATCTTTAACCATGAGATTATATATATCCTCAATTGTATATTCAAAATACTTCTTGGGAATTATATTTTTCAAATCTTTCAGATGTATATATAATTAGCACCCCATTTAGAAAACTCATTATCAATCAACATTATAAATCAAGAATATTTTTTATTTTGTATTAATGAATTATATATTTGGCATATTAGCTTCCTTTATGAACCTATGTAAACCAAACTCCAATTTTAGTAACTTATCTAGTTTTGCTCTAAAATTGTGTCCATAATTGATCCTTTTATACCATCACATGACATAATAGGACCTTTATGCCATGACATGGCATAAACCTAAGCCTAAACTTTCATATCTAAAATTTGAAAAACTTAATGTTAATTACTTTTAAGGTTATACTAATTTAGTGGTAACTTTTGTATTGCCTAATGAGGATTAAGAACAATTTAGGTACATATGTTCGGTTTTATGTCAATTTCATTTTCGAACATTTTTGTTTTTGTTTCCATTTCATTTTTGGTTTTTTGTTTGTGTCGATTTCATTTTCGAACGTTTTTGTTTTTGTTTCCATTTCATTTTCGGTTTTTTGTTTGTGTTGATTTCATTTTCGAACGTTTTTGTTTTTGTTCCCATTTCATTTTTGGTTTTTTGTTTGTGTCGATTTCATTTTGTTAATTATCTAGGTTTGGTTTTGGTTTCTAAATTTGTTGATTACGGTTTAGGGTTAACTGTTCAAAAATATTTTACATCAAAATCAAGAATTTACAAATATAAAAAATAATTTATTTATATGCTACTATTAAAAAAAACTAAAATAATAAAAAAAAAACTAAATAATACACCAAAAAAAGAGAAAAATATACAAGAAAATTATGAACTGTGAAAATAGGTGACAGAATGTGCACCTGGGATAGTGGTGGAGGTTTGAAGTGGAAACCACAGCACGGGGGCCCGTTTTCGATATCTTCTTGTGCAACAGTAAAATGAAAAATTATCCAAAAAAAAGGGTAAAAATAGCTTTTCAAAACGGGCCCCCGTTTTGTTTAAAAACGGGGGCCCGTTTTGTTTACAAACGGGCCCCCGTTTATTAAAAAACGGGGGCCCGTTTTATCTGGCTTCGGCACCCCGTGACCTTTCGGCTCGGGAGCCCGAACCATTAACGGGCCCCCGTTTTTTAAAAACGGGGGCCTGTTTTGCGGAGCACATTTTCCAACGCGCAGACTTCCGCGAATTTGTGACTCATTAGCTTGCACATACCCAAGTGTCAATGTGAGATAGGTTGAGAGGAGAGGGAATAAGCATTAAATGCTTGACATGACCCGGGAGTTAACTTGGGAGTTAAGGTCAAGGTTAGGTTGAATGAATAAATTCTTTATTCAAAGAATAAAGCTTTTATCCAATGGATAAACTCTTGTGCAAAGGCAAAAGAGATAACCATGGTCAAAGCAATAAATGCTTGAGGAGACACATGAGTGCAAGTTGAATTAACCATAAATGGTTATGTAAGAGCCATTAATGGTCATGTAAGAGCCATAAGTGGTTTTGGAAGACTTTGGAGGTTAAATTGTTGAACACACAAAACATTTATTGCTTTTCAAAGACTTTGAAGTCTTTGAGAAGTGACTCTAAGTTGCTTAGGAATGTGACAATAATTAGGGGATGGATTAGGTTAATTAGGAAGGGTTTAGAAGAATCTAGAAGGGGGTTTAGGAATGCAAGTGGATTTGGTGGGTGAGGGAAAATGGGATTTTAATTAAAATTAAATTCATTTATTTCAATAAATGTGTGCAAGTTGCATTTGTAGGAAAATGCAAGTGGGGGGAATAAATGATTTAAATAAATGTTTTATTTAATTTATTTAAAAGAGGAAAAGGGGATTAAATGAAATAAATATGATTTATTCATTTAATTGATTATGAATTTGGTTTAATGAATTAATTTAAAATAAATTGAATGATTTATTTAATTAATAGGAGAATGTTTGAAGATGCATTAATTAAATATTAATTTAATTAACTGATGGCTAGTGGGTTTTTAATCAAATAAATAGAAAATATTCATTTAATTAAAATGGATAGATTTATGTGACTACAGTAACCAATGAAAATCATGTTGGAGTCAATTAACACTGAGAGTGGGGAGGTGAATCAGTGTTTTGCAATTCACAAATTTATTAAGTTGATTCTTTAACCACTAGATGCAAATAATTGAAAACAAAGTGAAGAAAAATTTAAACCAATTAAACATGCAACCATAACACCAAGTTTTTTACGTGGAAACTCAAAAGGGAAAAACCATAGTGCGATTTGAACCCACAATATTATTATGCTATGGCCAGTAGTAAAATAATATTACAAAAGTGGAATGCACTTGCATTTAGACACACTGCCTAGAGCTCACTGCTCAAATACAATACATGTTTACATAACCCTGGAGGACTCACTGCCCTACAAAATGAGATATATAAGTAAATACAATGTTTCAACTAGAGTATAGCATCTAAAAATGCCAGAAATCATTTCCGGTTAGGCTCAGGAATGATCTGATGTCACTGTTCTAGAAAACTGCTCTTATCTGCTCTACTACCAAATACCGGATCATCAACACTGAAGATGCACATGTGAAACTATGCTCAATCACTTCCAACACAATATTGCACACATATCATCACCACAAAAGATCATCCAAGTTGATCTTAAATATTTGCAACACCAAAATAGATCTCTGACTGGCCAGCTTCTCAAAACAGCAAATGTGAAACGTGTAGGCTCATGTCAATGCAATCCTTCTACAAATCCTTATTCTATACGTAGAAAATATGATCACAAGCTTCCCAAAGGTCAGCCCAATCACCTCTAACTCATCAACGACCACCAAAATCACCTCAAGGAATCCGGACCACATGCTACATCATCAAACAAGAGAAAAACCCTATTCTTCCTTCAATATCATAAACCAGACCAAGAAACTTGCACTAGAATCGACACCAAAGGCTGGAATTGCCTAAAAAGTTTCTTCACACATCCAATGATTTATTCCAATCACAACAACAAAAACCACATCACTGGAAATGAATAGTACTCACCAGATCCATAGTGTTCCACCAACCAGACTTATGCTTCATGAAAAACCAAACTGACTCAAGACTTCCGATAATCCTAATCTTCATATACCAGATATGATTACTAGGCTAAGTTGACATCAATGAAAACCCCTAAGTAACTCCATGCATCTAACACCATCAATCTTCACCATAACATCACTAGAATAGTTTCTTTTGCCAACAATCTCCCCCATTGGCATTGATGGCAACATTGTGAAAAATGACAAGTATTCCAAGAATCCAAAACTGCAATCAATCCAAAAATTTGTACACTCAACTGGCTCCCCCTAAGAATATGCATCATTTTTCACTACTCTCTCCCCCCCCTTTGACATCAATGGAAAAGGTAGGAAACCACCAAAACTTATATACAAAATAATGTGTACAGTGATCTACAAAAACTTAAAAATATATGCACAAGTTCCCTTCAAGGATTTCAAATACTTATTCCATCCTCTCAAGAAACAATCCAAAATATTAATGAGAGCACTAAACATGTATGCATGGACCTCTACACCCTTAAGATCTACCAGGACATATTTTCCAAGAGTAGTCATTGCATCTTGTTGAGTGATTAAGCTTCTCAATTATCCCTACTCTTCCTATCATCTATTCCTTTTCCTTATTCTGACCCCCTAAGTAATCTCCATGCATCTAACATCTTCAATATTCACCAGAACATGACCAGAACAGTGTCTTTTGCTAACAATCTCCCCCTTTGGTATTGATGGCAAAATTGTGAAAAATGACAAGTGTTCCAAAAATCCTAAACTGCAATCAATCCAAAAATTTGTACACTCAACTGGCTCCCCCTAAGAATGTGCATCATTTTTCACTGCTCTCTCTCCCCCTTTGACATCAATGACAAAGGTAGGAAACCACCAAAACTTATATACAAAAGAATGAGTATAGTGATCTACAAAAACTTAAAAATATTTGCATAAGTTACCTTCAAGGATTTCAGATACTCATTCCATCCTCTCAGGAAACAATCCAAAACATTAATGAGGGCACTAAACATGTATGCATGGACTTCTACACCCTTAAGATCTATCGGGACATCTTTTCCTAGAGTAGTCACTACATCCTGCTAAGTACCAAGTAAATTATCCATCTGGGAAGTGATTAAGATTCTCAATTCTCCCACTCTTCTTATCATCAGTTCCTTTTCCTTATTCAGACCCTTTATTTTATCAATGAGGTCCATTATCTAGGCTTCAAGAGTACTTAGAAAGACTGAATGCGAGACAAATGATTGTTCTATACTGACTAATTGCCCTTAAAGATCTCTTATTTTCTTGTCGGTGTCTACAGAAAACTTAAGCAAAAATAGACATGACTTAAATATTTTTCCACCTTCATCCAAAGCATCCTCAACACTTTTCACTGCAGATTTCAAAACTTCCCTATCAGCCTCAATTGTTTTAAAAAATGTTTGGAGCCTCATTTCATTAAACTTGCTCAAAATTTTTATATCCACTACTTTCTCTAGTAATACAAAATATGATTCAACTTTGTTTAACATACCCTTGAGCTTTTCAGAGGGTGTGTCACTGGAAACCTGCTTAAGGTTAGGCAAAATTTTCTCCAAAATTGTAGTTGTCAAAGATATAACCTCTTTCTCTTAGATGTGGAGTTAAGTAAGTCACTTGCCTTGATTAACACGAGGGTGGCTAACTTCACTTCTTGAAGAGGGAACATAGTACTCAAATCTACCGGACCATGAGAAAAATCGTCTTCATCATCTGCAATCTGCTTTCCTTAATCAAGAACAATGGCTTTTGTCATGGTCACTGGAGCCTCATCAGTCTGTTCTTCACCCTTCTCTTTCACAACTTCTTCTGGATTTACATCCTTTTCTATTTCCTCACCATCGCCTTCACCTTTTCCTACATCACCTATCTCCTCAGCTATCATCTCTGCAATGATTTCTATCTCCAGAGGATCTTGCATAGCTTCACCACAATTGTCAATTTCTTGATTATCAATATACATATGGCTGATCCAGAGAAACTTCTATTTGAACATGAACTACCGAAGGAGAAGCATCTTTGCTTGATTTTCCTTCTGGGTGAAAGTCATCCTTCTTTGGATTAACTTGATAGTTATTTTATTGCAAAATTTTCCTCAGTATACCCTTTGTATCTTTTACTACTAAATCTACTCTTCTGAACATTATTTCATTTACTCTGTGCTTGCTTCAAAAGTTTTCTTTAGCGAGTCCCAAAATTTTTGGTATTTCTTCTCTTGTTATATCAGGACACAACTTCACTGAGGTAAGTTCTTTTAACCTCTCATCTTCTAGACTAGCTATGTTTCTCTAGGCATCCAAGATATCATATAATTCTTTTGGGATCAAGAATGATAGTTCAATCAATGCTTTATTAAAATAATTCATATAATGTACAACAACTTCTTGAATATCTCTCCGAACTTTTTCAGAAGAATGCTCATAATACACATAAAGGTTTGTCAAATTGCCTTCATTAACTATTGTGTCTATAATCTTTTGTAATGGAGGTACAATAGTGAAGGAACCTTCAATCTTACCCAACATAAGAGATTCATCTATCTCAAATTTCTTCTTGCTCGCTCTTGTTCTACCAAATTTCTCTCCTTGGGTTTTTGGCTTCTTGGTAGATGGAGCATCACCGGATACAGGTTTTTTTGACTACCCTAGCAAAAGTAGTAGTTTTCTTCACTTGTTTGACCTTTTCATCCTATTCAGTTCCCTCTTATGCTGCTACATACTTTCTTGCAGATTTCTCTTTCTTCCTCTTTTGTACTCCACTGGTCGATGTTGATTGTGGCTTAGGTGGAGGAACTAACTTCTGCACACTAGAGGTATGTGTAGACTTAATTTGCTTGGCCTTAGCTTGCTTGTAAGGAGTGGGAACCAATTTATCTTGTGGCTTTACCATATCTTCCTCCTTCAATATATTTTTCTCTCTGTCTCTCTATACTGCTTCTCGAGTTATGCCCATTTGTTCATCAAGTTCTTCAACTTCCTTTCTTAATTTTCTTTTTCTTCCAAGCCTAGTGAATTTCTTGTGTAGGTCCAAATCCTTCTCCTTGAAAGTTCCAAACCTCTCCTCTTTTTTATCCATTGGTTGACTCAACAAGTGTTGAGCATATGCATCAAGCATGACTGCATCCACCTCATACCCCATGGGCATGATCCAGTTAGTTTTCGGCTCAACTGCCTCCATATGACACTGATCCTTGTCAACCATGAAACAAATAGTTTTCTCATATTTTTCCACTATATCTTTAGGAATTCTCTCTTTGCTTTTCATAGTGGCTTGAAAAGTTTTAGAATAGCCCCATAAAGCTGTTTTTTGCATTACATTGTCACCCAAATCCAACAATCCTTTCTTGATTTTCATAGCCACCAGTTTATCATAAGCCCATTGGTCTTTTCTAATTTCACGGATCTCATTCATGAAATAAAGTGCCAAACAAATAATTAGAGATCCAAACTTGAAGACATGTTTCTTATCTTGCTTAAATATCTACTTCAAGTTTCTCATTAACTCATTGAGGAGTACTATACAAAGATCATACCTCTTGTCTTCCTTTAGCATTTCATAGGCTGCAAATATGGTCATGCCGGATACAAAATTTAGCCATCTCGATTGATATACCTTGTATCCAATCACCATCGAGGCAAATCTAACATCATGCTCAATAATATCATTGATAGTCATTGACTAGCTATCAAATTGAGATCCGATAATCTTTGTCAGCATTGTATTCTGTATTTTCCTTAATCCAGGGATTTCACCGATTGCTTTCAAATAAGTAATTGCTTCAATGTCTTGGTTAGTGATCTTGTAAGGATGATCCAATCACATGAATTGATTGTGAACTCTGCTTAGAATGCAATGAACCCATTCTTCATCATCAAGTATCAAAAAATGAATAAATTGCACAAAACCCTTATCCTAAAGTGCCTTGAATTTGGGCTTCAGAATTCCTAAACTATTTGACAGATGCTTGTTGTAGAGTGATAACATATCGACATTACCCAATTCTTCAATGCTATAATGAATATAAGCCCTCATGTCCTTGTTATGAAGCACACTGTACGAAACCAAAGAAATTTTTTCTTCTAGATAATTTTCAATGGATTTAAATGAATGCCTCTTGAATACAGGTCTTGCTCTTTCAAAAATTTCCACCACCAAAGGAGTCACAACACTAGATGTAGATGCCATGTCGAATTTAGGGTACGAAAAGATTGCTCACAAACGAATAAATACCTCTTTTGATCTCAACTTGATGCTAGAAATCTCTGAATGATCACCTCTTGCTCGAATATCATAGCTCAAACTCGTTCACCTTGCTCTTTTGCTCTTACTCTTCGATCGCAATGTGAAAAATGAGTGACTGAAATGCCCCTTTTAACCTAATTTCAAGTTGTAATAAATGCACAACCTTAAGGTCTTCTAGATACCATGTTTTTCATTCATTTCATTCACCAGATTAAGAAACTTGCACTAGAATCAACACCGAAGGCTAGAATTACCTAAAAAACTGCCTCACACATCTAATAAACTATTCCAATCACCATAACCAAAACTACATCGCCAATTGTTGGAATCAATGAACGCTGAGAGGGGAGGTGAATCAATGTTCTGTAATTCACAAATTTATTAAGCTGATTCTTTAACCATCAGATGCAAATAACTGAAAGAAAAGTACCAAAAAAAAACCAATTAAACATGCAACCATAACACCAATATTTTTACGTGGAAACCTAAAAGGGAAAAACCACAGTGGGATTTGAACCCATAATATTATTATACTATGGCCAATAGTAAAACAATATTATAAAGGTGGAATGCATTTGCATTCAGGCACACTGCCTAGAGCTCATTACTCAAATACAATATAGGGCTGCAGCCCCGGAGGACTCACTGTCCTACAAAATGAGATATAGAAGTAAATGCAAAGTCTGAACTAGAGTATAGCATCTACAAATGCTAGAAATTACTTCCAATTAGGCTCAGGAATGATCCGTTGTCATTGTTCTGGAAAACTGCTATGTTCTGCTTTGCTACCAAATACCAGATCATCAACACTCAAGAAGTACATGTGAAATTGCACTCAATCGCTTCCAACATAATCTCACACACATATCATCAACAAAAATGACCATCTAAGTTGATCTTAAATATCCGCACCACCAAAGTAGATCTCCAACTAGTCGACTTCTCTAAAAAGAAAAATGTGAAATGTGTAGGCTCATGTCGTCTCAATCCTTCTATAAATCCTTATTTTGGACCTAAAACATATAATCAAAAGGTTCCCATAGGTCAGCCTAATCACCTCAAGGAATCCAGACCACACACTACACCATCAAACAAGAAAATAACCTTGTTCTTCCTTCAATACCATATACCAGACCAAGAAACTTGCACTAGAATTGACACCAAAGGCTAGAATTGCCTAAAAATATGCCTTACACATCCAATCAACTATTCCAATCACTGCAACCAAAATTGCATCACCGAAAATGAATAATGCTCACCAGATCCATACACTGTGTTCCACCAACCAGACTTATGCTTCATGAAAAATCAAACTAACTCAATACTTCCTGTAATCCCAATCTCCATATACCAGATAGGATTTCTAGACTGATTTTCCATCAATGACAACCCCTAAGTAGCCTCCATGCATCTAACATCATCAATCTTCACCGAAACAGTGTCTTTTTCCAACAAATCCTTTATCCAACATGCATCCTATTACACCTTTTTAGGATATACACTATATTTTTAGGGATATGATGGTTATTTCTAATATGTTTAGACATAGTAGAGGCTAATATTGCATTATAGGAATTTTATAATGGTATTTGTGGGGCTCATACTAGTGGGATGGTTTTGGATAGAAATATTCTCAAAGTAGGGTACTATGGGCCTACTATGGAGTATTGATGCATGAAAATAAATTTCAAATAGTTTCTTGCTTGTCAATAACATGGAGATCTCATACATGTACCTTCATATGAATCACAACCTATAACCCTACTTGGGCCCTTTTCTCAATGGGTCCTTGATCTAGTTGGTAAGGTCAATCCTTCCTCATGTAATAGGATTAAGTTCATCATCACCACCACTGAGTAATTTATGAAGTAGGTGAAATAAATTACCATCACCTTGATTGAATGAACCCAAATATCCAAATTAATCTTTTACCACATCATTTTTTGCTATGGTAAACTTACCACCATTATTAACAATAATGGTAGACCTTTGAAAAACTAACAGGTTTTCAATATTTGTGAATAATTCCACATTTAACATTGTTTGTCTAATCCATATCACCCCCAAGATAATGGTTAGGTTGAGGCAACCAACAAAACCTTGTTCAAAATCATAGGGAAAGGCTGTCAATGATACTAGTTGTGATTAACATCTCCATCTCAATCCTACCCTATGGATTTACCACACTAGAATTTACACCCCACAAGAGATATACCATATTCCCAAGTCTTTAGAGTAGAAGTTATCTTGCAAATCAAAGTTGAGCTCCCATCAGTGCATATATCCTTGAAAAATATTATCAATGATGAGGAATATCGGTTTTCCCATTTGCATTAGCTAGAGCCTTTAGATGAAAGGTTCCTCAACACAACCATATTCAATCCTATCAAAATAATTTTGAAAGAAGATATAATAAGAAGATCAAGTCTAGAGAGTTTCACATTGGTGACTTTGTGGTTAAAGAGTCAAATAAATCTACAAGTCTGAGAAAAGAAAGGAGAATCTCTATCTACAAGACTAAGAAAAGAAAGGAGAATCTGTATCTAATTAGTTGGGTCTTTATAAGATTATAAATGTGTATCTAGTGCCTATCAATTTTGTACTCTTGAAGGTTAGAAAAATCATTCAACATTATACATCTCAAATGGTTCCATGCCTAAATCCATGTAGCATACCATTTTTCAAAAATCAAGAAATGAAAAAAATGCAAACAAAAGTAAAGATAAATAATACCTCATATGGTTAAAACCACTCCTCATAGAACCTTGTGTTGTAATCAATGAACACTGAGAGGGGGTGGTGAATCAGTGTTGTGTAATTTGCAAACTTGTTAATCTGATTCTTAAACCACTAGATGCATAAGAATGAGAGTGAAATACATAAACATAAAGCAATTAACCATGCAACCATAACACCAAGATTTTACGTGAAAACATGGAAAGGGAAAAACCATGGTGGGATTGGAACCCACAATATTATTATACTATGGTCAGAAGTATGATAATATTACATAAAGGGATTGCACTTGCATTTAGGCACACTACCTAGAGCTCACTTCTCAAATACAAAAGGGATACAACCCGAAGGAAGGTTCACTACCTTACAAGCTATTACAAATGACTACCATAATAATGAACTGAAGTATAGCATCTACATATGCCAAAATGTAGTTCCAGTTAGGCCCAGATTGTCTCTTGCAACTGATTTGTCATTCTGCTATGTTTTCCTGGTCTGTCACTCACCGGACCACTAAAACCTTCAATCACATTCACCAAACTTGCAAATTTTCTCATACATACTTTCCTCACTCATAAGATCCATCAAAAAGCACATCCATACCGATCTTATATATATCCACACCAACAAAAAGAATCATTTACCATGCCGACTTCTAAAAACCACATAACATGCAACATGAAATGTGTATCACCAAGTTGGCTTAATCCGTCCACAAATTCAAATGCAGACCTAAACCGAATGATAAAAAGCTTCATATGAGTCAACCCAATCACCCTGAACACAAAAGTGATCACCAAAATCAACCCAACAAATCCACAATACACATTACACCCAAATCGCTTTGCTCTAACTGAATTAAAAGATATTGGACCACTAAACTTGCTCATGAATCAACACCGGATATCGGGATCACAAAATAATCTATCTCAAACTTTGAATTAACTGCCTTTATCACCACAACCAAAATTATCCAATCAAAATTAAGATATACACATTCCATTGGTTATTGTGTTCCACCTTCTAGACTTATGCCTTGAGGACAAAATGACTTCCGATAATATGTAAACCGGATGTGATTTGCGAATTGAGTTGCAATCAATGACAACCATTAAACATCAATCATTCATCGATATTCACTAGAATAGTGTCTCTTGCCAACACCTTGTACAAGTACCATGGTGAAAACCTGACAACCAATTCCATGTGTAGAAGGCATATTCATTATCCTACATGCATGAACTCACACTATCTTTGTATCATCCCTTGTTATCCAACCTATCACTTAATATCTCACTATCATATTATCACTCCCCACCTACCCTATCCATCACATAATATTATTAGTTGATATTTTGACGAGTTAGATTACTATTCCATTCTTGAGCTTCATGCATATATTTATTGGATTATCTTGAAAATCCTAAGATATAGTCATGATTTGCATATCATAATATAAAGATATAACATACACAACATATTTTGTATACATTATACATCCTATAAATAATGTCAACCATTTTTCCTCACCTAGGTCCATCTTGTACATATGTCTCCTTTAGTCCCATATTTTGTGTCTATCATCCTAGTGTCATCAAGAAATATTTATAAACTAGCACTTCAACAAGTCTATTAGTCCCTTTGGTTTCAAGTATCTTTATCGTCACTTGTCACGAGAATCATAATTCCTATCCATCCATCATTGGCCTTTGCAAGATATTCATTCCTCACATTAGGCCACATCTACCCCATCATCCAATTTTGGAAAAAGGTATTTGAGATGCATGTTGTTTCACTGGTTCTTTGGATTTTATTTATATTTTATTTTGGATTTCTATTTTACCTACGAAGGATCACCATGATTATTCATATCATGACATGATTTGACTAGTGAAACTAGGGGCAAGTCTTGACATTCATGTGTTATTTCTTCGTGGTTGTCCCACATTGTACCGATCAATATCTATTGAGATTCATGTCACATTTGAGCATTCCTATTTTTAGTTTTCCAACACCACACCGATGAAAGTTATTTGTGACTTTGAGATATTTTGGACTGAGCATTATGTTTGTTGAGTTAGTCCCATGCATGTGATATGATGTCACCTTAGTTCCACATACCTTGGTGCATAATATCCCATGCTATATCAAATTAAGTGTTCACTATATTGTAGTTTATTTTATCTTATTAAAATCACTCCTAATCCATTAATCCTACATTCCTCTCCTCATTTACCCATATCTTTTATCTTTTCCTCATCCCACTTAAGCATATATTCATGTGCACATGAGTTCTCATCTATCTTTCTTCTTCCATCTCCCTATGTTTCATTGGGTTTTCTCCAATGTCCAATGTATTATGTCATAGCACCTACATTCACCCATAATCATATGCATCCATCCTAATCATTTCATTATCATTTAGATTAATTTTAGGTGCATTTAGATTTGTTATTCTATGCATCTTATCATTAATCCTTTCCATTATTTCACTATCATTTGGGTTCATCTTAAGTCGATTTAGGTTTTTCTTCTATGCATCTTTTCATTAATCATTTTCATCATTTCATTTATTATTTAAATTTATTTTAGGTGCATTTAGATATGTTAGTCTACATGCATGTTTTTATTAATCATTTTCATCATTTAGGTTCATTTAGCTTATTAAATATTTGTTATTCTATGAAATTCATTTAATTGTTTCATCACCCATTAGGTGTGCATTTTAGGTTAATTAACTCACATGCATAATCAACATCATAAATATCCATGTAAGACATATTTCATACATTCATAAATAGCCATAAGAATTAATCATCATAATCATCTAAGCATCCATATCTTGCATCTCTATCATTAGCATACTAAACATAAATATTATGTATAACATCAACATCTATATTTAAGTCATACATCCATGCATCATAGATCATCATAAAACCATGTATATCAATAAACCATAATATCCATATATATAATCAAAATGTACATATACATAATCAAATACGTTAATATCTAGTTGAGTTCATCATCTCCATAGATCGAGATCCACAAGGTGTCCTCAAACATGTATCAAAATTGTCTCCATCTTATCTCCATCCATAAAGTTAATTATTAATTGCCTCCTTTGAATGGACGATAGACCCTAGTGCTCTCCCTACCTCTAGTACTAGTGATAGTGGCTATGACCTTGGTGGTGGCGGTTGAACCACTCCTCCCTAACCGATTTTTCTCAGTGAAGCTCAACACTATCTAGCCTATTGGGACTGCCTACTCATATAGTGTCTTGTAGTACATGGCCTCCCTATATGTCAATGTGAGGTCTACTGCTAGCTATCCTATTCCTTATGCAGCCATAATAGCCCTAGAAAATGTACCTCCTATTAAATCAGAGCCAAGTTTTCCTCTAGCATATGTTCCCTAGACCCATCCCCCTCTAGCTTGTATAATTAATCTACCTTCATCTTTTCCCTCTTCACTCTCATTATCAAGCTACTTTTATCCATGTCCCAACTATCCTATGCAAAACTCAAGTTTTCATGCTTTACCTATACTATATTCGTATCCACCTACACCTTGTCCATATCCACCCATAAAGTATCTAGCTCAGTTAGTGCCAGGATAACCTATTCTCTAGACCTTCTTGCTCATACCCACAATCCTCCCCACCTCCTCCCTCTGCCTAAAGATACATTGGTACTTGTTCCTACATATGTGCCTAATAACCTCCTCCTAGTGATTCTTGGCCACATGTGTCGACATCCATATCATTGCAGCTTAAGGAAATCAATGAGTTAGAATCACTAATATCATCACTGCTATTGGCCATGACCTCCTCCACCACTAACTCCTCCATAAAATCCTCCTCATCCTCCTCATACCTCCCTCTCCCTTTCACCCTCCCTCTAGATCCACTTCCTTGTTACACCACTACTTATCCTTCTTAGATTGTTCTCCTCCTCACCTCCCCCACTACCAGTAACATACTCCACATCATATACCCCCTTTGTAGTGTTATGAATCATATTGACACATGTTGCCTCCACCAAGCCTTATACATTGTGGTAATCCATGCATCATCTACACCCCCATGCATATCCTAGATCATTTCCTTTGTAGCTTTCTTACTATCCACTCGAGGCCCCTAATCTCCCACTTCCAAAGCCACCCACAAAAACACATGTGACACTAGTATCACATCCTACATAATATTGAATTGGTACATCATTCTGTGAAATATAAACCTCTCAATTAGATAAGCATACCAATCAATCAAGTAGCAAGGTGTCAAAATATATAGATTAGTGCCTACACATGGCCTCCATGCAATTTCTCCCACCTAAAAATCATCTAAGATCCTCTACTAGTACTCTATCCTACCAACCTCCCTATATCTCAACACTCTTCTAGCCAATTATACATAACTATCTTCCCTACATCTTGATTAACTATGTCCCTAATCGATCAACACACCACAATGTGATCTCAATCCCAAATATACATGTAAGTGTCACATGGTCGATGCTTCTCTACATCAATAGCACACCATGTGGATATCCTTCTATAGGTGTGATCTCAATCCTAAATATGTAAGTGTCACATGCTCAATGCTTCTCTATATTGGTAGCACACCATGTGGAGATCCTTCTATAGGCGTGTAAGTATGCATGCTACCCATGCAGACCTCTACCTCTACTCCACTGTTTCTACTATGTAGTCTAATAATCCAAGGGAAAACAATCTTCCACTCTTTTTATGAATATCAAATCTACTAATTGGATCATAGTGTAAGTGTTTTGACTGGTACCCTCAAGATCCTTCAAGGTAACCATCATCTCTCCAATTGAGAGGTGAAACATGCCAATCTCACTCCATCTCTCAATTAATGTTGTCAACATATCTCTATGTGCTTAGATGGTTGGCATTCAAGCCACACAATAGAGTCCACAAGCTTGCAACACATCCCATTGAAAATTAGATTTAGTCCACTAGTCTAATTATAGTTGATCTCCTCTCCCACATCACTACTAGTGCTAGCCTCTCCTATGCATCAGAGTCGATCATTAGCCTTTTTAATCATATTCCAGTTTTTTCCTAGTCTTAGTATTTTTCTTCCTTTCTACCCTATGCATATGCACTCAAACATAGAGTCCATTCACCATTTTTGCTTCATATTTGCCTTTTTTTGGTGGATTCACCCATTTTACTATCTATTCATCGACTTATCAACGCTTTCACTCATTTGCAATGAAATGAAAGGAACATGGGGAAAGAGGTTCTAAAATGAATAATAGAGAGGAATAAAGAATGTAGAGGAGGGAGAGTTCTCTTAAAGCTACATTTAGAAATGAGAATAACAAGTGATTACATACCAAAATAAAGCTAAGAATGTAGCATGGATATTTCTTAAGAGCAACAAAGAGAAAATTGTATATGTAGGGTACCATTTCCATTAGACATGTTCACATGGTTTGTCCTAATGTGAAGGAGAGGAAATATGTGAGGATTGAGACGAGAAAGATATTAAGAAGAAAATAAAACATGAGGTAAGAGAGAAAAAGGAAGGAAGATTTATGGAGTTCAAAAGTACAAGGGAAATAGAAAAATCTACCTTGGGAAAGGCTATAGCTTTTGAGAAAGACTAGGGTACGATCATTGGACTGTGAAGTATTAGATGCCAAATAAGGGAATTCAAGCTTCTTCCCATCTTGTTAAATTGAGACAAGTATATTTATAGGAATGTATTCTGATTGACATTATGAAACAATAATTTTATATAAAACTGTTTCCTTTCGATATGTTTGTGTGTTTGATTTTTGGTCTCAATCCTTGGTGTGAGTTTGCCTAATAAATTAGGTACCCCTATGAGAGTTGTTACATATATGCTTCTATTTGTGTGTATGATGTCTTTATCTACAATAATAAGGTCAACGAGTGGTCCAATTAAAATTACTTGCAATAATAGGTAGAACTAACCTAGTATGAATAATATCTACTTGCAACAACTGAATTCATTACTTCTTTATTTGGCTTCAAGTGGTTGTCTAAAGGTTGTTATAGATAAAAAAAGGTAAAGCTAACCCATTGTAAATAGTATGGACCTACAAGAAATTAATTTATTGCTTCTCCCTTTAGTTACAAATAATCATGTGTAGATTATGAACCAAAAACCAAAAAAACAACTTAGAAAACATATTTTATCAACTTAGATATTTAATATAACCTATGTTTATTCTAAAAGACAATCAATTGATATATATGAACTAAAAAACTAAACATGAACAAATAAAAAATTTGAAAATTAAATAATTACCACTGCACTAATAGAAGTTCTTGCCATCCCCGGAATTTGAATATATTAATTCAAATTATTTTGATCTAATCTATAATAAAAACACCTATATAGTTTTGATTCTATATACAAATGCTTTTAAGCTTTATTTTTAAATGTTTTTAATTAAAAACTATTGGAGCATTATCATATACAAGTGTCCCTGGAATTATGGACAGCTATATAGTATATTCCATTTGGATACAAGCAAATGAAATCAACAGCTCAGGTGACATAAAACTCAAGGTGCAAAAATAGCAATAAAAATCAAGATTGAATTTATATACCTAATGCACCAGGCGGAGGATCTTAGAGATCATTTTTGGTTCAGCCAGTTCACTGCTTAAATCTAAACATAGAGCATGCCCCAATTTCCTCGGCTTATCATACTTATCATGTAATTCAGTCTCTAGACATCTTGAAAGCTGTTATGCTTTGTGTCAAGGCCGTTGTAGTCCCATCCTATTCAGAAAAGCTGTTACAAACCATGTGACCAGACAAACTAAATTTGGGTTGAATGCATCTAAGATTTATAATCTGTAATCCCCAACTTAAACTGATAAACAGAAAATGTTTTCTACTGCTGCATGGAGGAATTCCTGCTTACATCAATACAGAATGATCAAGTATATAATGTTAAAAGGTTATATATTTAGTGAGATTCCACAGTTCACAGAGTAGTACAGCCATAGAAATTAGGGTTTGGAATTTCACTTCAAGTCTTTTGAACCAGGTTGAAATGAATGTTTTCTAGGAGATCACTCTTGAAAATGTCATTTCTAGTTCTTTTTGCTGGGAGATCTGTTGTTGGGTTCAGAGCTTTTTACAAGCTCGTTTTCTTGAGCATGTGATGTTGGATTTCCTGGGCTACAAAAATCTATGGAGTTTATAAGAAGGACCAACCACAGAAAACAGGCATAATAATAAGAAGTTAAGGGTATAGTAGTGCTGATGGAAATCATGAAATTTGCTTGGTTGTAAGTTGAGTATATGAGTCTACAGTACTTGGGTATTTTGTATATCTCTCCCTGTTCTAGGCCTGAAAGATTTAAGGATAAAAGGGTTTGTGTGGAGAGAGGAAAAGTTGGTTTGAAGGGCATGGCCTGGTTGAATAAGGCTCTGTATCCCATGAGGAAAGCAATTGTGGAGGTTACCACTCGCCTGCGTAGTAGAAAATCAGGTCAGTTTCTGTGGCTGATTCCTTTTGTAAAATTCTCCATGTGAACAGATGTTTTCCTATTGATAGCTATGAATGATTTTGCATTTGGGGAGAAGCTCTAGTGTCATGTTATTGTTTTTTTAAACTTAATTGTTTTATATTATTGATTGAGATTCTTCCTGTTATGCTACTGTCTTTTGCTCTGTTATGATTTATTGAGGGTTTTTAGAGATCAACTGAAATTTGAGCAGGTTGTGAAGAGCTAGAACAAAATTGTAGATTTTAGAAAAAAATAATGAAAATGATAAAGTTGATGAGGGGTGATATAATGGAGACGATAAAGCTGATTAGGGGTGGTTTCTTTCTGACGTCATTTCAGATTCACTTATGTATGGGGCAAATCGGATGACTAACACCCTCTGTCTCCTCCTATTGCCATTGCTTTTGCAGTTCAAGTGACTCGTTATGTTGTTATTTTTAGTTTTCCTGACTGTACCCATTTGACACTCTGGAGTGTGATCTTGTATCCAGTCACTTTTTTTTGAATATGTGTGTTATTAATTATGAATAGAATCTGATGCACTTACTCATCAAAAATATTTTGTTTATTTTTAATTGTACGAATGAATATGAAAAAATCTTAGATTTATTTGATTTGAAAAGAAAGATATTTCATTTTTATACTATAAAAAAAGATTTGTTTGTTTATTTTTATTTGTATAGAAGAATTTTTGGGTCATCAAGACGGTAGTATTTTTTTTTAACATAACATGCATTAATCTCTGAAATCAAAAACGATGTTTAGAAATTTATTATAAAACATGTTTTTATTATATAAATAAAGATGAGATTTTAAAAGGGTCTAAATCTCTCTATAATATAAAAAATGTAACAATTAACATATCAAAACAACAATCTAAAACATAATTAAACAAGATAATTTTAACAACAATGAAAAATCTAATAACCAAACAAAACCAAAATATCAAATACAAAACTAATACCCAAATCCCAAACATAAACAAACCCACTTTAAATCAACTGATACTGATAAATCTACTCATTTAGATTTACCCCATATACTGAACATTTTACTTTAAAATCAGTCTCTAAATTGTTATTAACGTTTCAGTTTATACAATTATCATAAAATGATTTAAATTTAGATGTACATCATCTCCAATTCCAATCACTTAGGGAGTACTTTTATTAGTCAAATTACAAGGTGGAAAAATTATATTTTTGAAATAAAGGTTACAAGTTCAAATCCTGCAGAGGTAGGGTATGTACTCCATGTTTGTAGCACAGTTAGGACCTCCTACATGAAGTATGAGGCAATTTCATATACTATAAGTCATCTGTAGGTCCAAAAAAAAGATTGCTTGCTATCATGGACCATAAAAGAATCCGTTGTCATTTCCATTTCTAGTTGAGTGGGTCTAATGATGAAGAAATTGTACTCCTGAAAGAGAGGTGACAAGTTTAAATCTTGCAGGAGTAGGACATGTATACCTTTACTGTAGCACAATTAAGTGCCTTGTGCATGAAGTATATGATAGTTCCATACTAATATAAGTCATTTGTAGACCTAAAAACAGATCGTCAAATCAATCATCTATGAACTATAAAAAAATCCATTACATTTCCATTTTCAGTGCTATGCCATCACTTTGATGAGTTTTATATTCTTATAGTTATGGCATTATTCTGTATTGTGGTCAGTTTGTGAGTAGATTTTTGATGGTTTATGCACAGGAGGAGGACTTGTGAAGCTTCACAATGAAGTGCAGACATGTGATTATGAAGACATACAAGTGATGTGGGAAATGCTGCAAAAAGCAGAAACTCTGGTTCTGCCAAAAAGGAGGCGTCATGTCTGGAGACTACGCTTATCAGTAAGCTTGAAAAGAGGAGGAGGAGGCTCCAGGGCTAAACAGAAGGACCAAAGATCTATTTCTCAGGGAAATTTGGTTAAATCCGTTCCTTCACCACATTTCCTTTGTGTCATGAAATGAATGGGCCTTGGCAAGGCTTATTTATATTGATAGTTTGCTAATTTAAGATGTAACAAATCTAATACTGTCTATTGATCTCTCCATGAGATTTAGCTGTTCACAGCAACTCTGTAAATTTTGATGAAAGTGAAACATTTTTATTAGTTTTTTAATTAGATTTTTATGTATTAAGTCTTATTTAATCTTTTATTAGTTTCTTTTTTATAATATAAAAAATATATAATCTGAAACAAAAAGGCCAGATCTACATAACATAAACGGCTAAAATATCCCAACAAAATGATCTACACAATATTTAGTTTAGACATTGTCTTTTTTCATGTCATATATAACAAATATTCTTTAATTGTAAATGGGGACATAGAGTTCTTATCCATTTTATCATGTAAGGTAGATGAAAAGAAAGATCTGTGGCTCAAGGTAAGTCTTAATGGCCAAGTCAGAGAAAGATCTACAATACTTTAGTAATATCTAGATCTATAAAAAGGAAATAGATTGATCATAAAGTTTGTCTGTATATTCTAAAAAACTGTAAGCTTAAACAACACATTTTAAGTTTCAACTTGTTTAGGTGGCTAATTTGAAATTACAATAGTTTCTCTAATAAGATGCACCTATTAGTGTGGTCTTGGATGAACCATCTATATAAATCAAAACTTAGAAAACTGAAACCCAACCACCATGCCAAAGATTGATAACCTATGCATTTGGCCCCTATTTTGTGACCATCAAACTTGAGAGGAATATTATCAGAAAAAGTAGTTGTTTGATTGGCATTACAATTTTGACAAATGTGTAGACACTTGGGAAAATTGTTGAAGAGTTGAAAATCATTTTCATTTAAAACTTGATGCAGTAGTTCCTTGGATGGTGCCCAAAATCAGACAACCTAACACAAAACCACTAACCAAAACACAACAATGCAAAAGCAAGGCTTCTTTGTGGTAGTGCAAATCTACGCCAGAGTTATATGACAACACAAGCCATACTAGAAGCACAATCTTGGAAAACCACACTATAATTTCACTTGTTTTCCTCCTTAGTTTGTCCTACACCACTCTATATGCTACACACCCTTTATCTTGTTCTTTCTTATATCCAATCACATATTTTTCTTCCTCTATCTCCTCATCTAAACCTTGCTCCTTCTGTTTCCTTTTAAATTTCTCTTTTCCACCCCGCTTTTTCTTCTAGGTGGCTTGATTTTCTTTTTCATTGCTTCTCTACACTCTTCTAGCCATGTGGTCCTCTTCCCAAGTTTTAAACTTTCTTACCTCCTTTAGCTTGGGTCCTTCACTCTACCACATGCCTTGAGCTAGAATAAATATCACACAAAGTAGAGAAATAACTCTTGACCAAAATGAATTTAAATTCTAACATGAAAGGTTGGGTGCTAAGAGGATTAGTAGGGTTTAAGGAGTATATAGAATGGGATTTTCTATCCCTCTTAAGATCTCATTAGATGTCTTTGTATCATATCTTTTAGGTTGTAATATGTTAGTCCCTATTCACTATTAACTATTTTGATATTATAAGTTGACTATCAATTAAACAATAAAGATATTTATCTTTTATACTTTTAGCACAAACTATTTTTTCTATCTATTATAATACACAACACATTATTTGTTTTGCATTTGTGTGACTCTCCTTCAGATATCCAACATATCTATTAACATGAATATTTCTCCTTCTTTGTGTTGTGTTGGAACTACCTTTTAGAACATGATGAATGTCTACACATATAGTTTAAGCCTCAAGGACAACACCTAATGAGATTTTGTTTTGTAGTTGTCAAATAGGCTTTCCCTTTATTGACATAGTGGCATTCTTAGCATAGAATTTTAAGATCACTATTATCTCTTTCCCCAATTGTTTCTTTGCTCAATATTCTATTTAGCATCTCCTCTTCCCTAGATGTGAACTCTTCTTCCAAACTTACCATCATTGGTATAATGGACTCAAATGATTTATCCATCATCTCTTCTTCATCTTCTCATGCTACAACCTACACCTCCTCCAATTAATTCTTTCCTACCAAATGATATAACCCTACTACTCCTATATACAAATCAACAAAAGTTTTATCATGGAAATCATCAAATTTCCATAGGCACTTCATCCAATAGTTCTCTTACCTTCTCTTCACCAATCTATGATACAATACCATACTCACTCATCCCCTTCGACTGAGACATGCATCCGTTACCCAACTTGCATATACTTTATAATTGTTATATTTTATTTCCATGTGAGACTCTTCATCATCAACTTTCTCAATCAAGATTTCATTTTTTTGTTTTATTATAGTCAAAAGCACCCCATTTGCCAACATCTCTTTGTATTCTAAAGGACATATATACTACAATTACTACTTTAATCTTCTCATTTGTTGTAATAATTGACATTTCCTTCATCTCATCTTTCATGCCCTTAGAATGGTATGTTTTACTTGTATCATTCATGTTTGGAAGCTACTTGCTTCTATCTCTTCTTGTTCCTACTTGTAGAACCCTAGGAACCACATAACAACACACACAAATTCATGTTTTGGTTCTTTTGTTGTGTCTATTTATAACAAGCCATTCCATATTTGCTAACATTATTGTCTTAATTCTACTATTGCATGACCCCTTTATCCTTTATAATCAACTCATGCCTCTTTATAATAGTTTAGGCTAGAAGTAGTACTAGTTTCTCCCTCTCCTTCGTTTCTTCTTCCATATCATCTCTATGATATTTTGCTTCAAATTTCCCTTCCTTTCACAATAGACTAGGCTCTTCTAATAAATCAACAACTTATAACTCTATTTATTTACTACCCATCTTCTCCTCTTATCTTACTTTTTTTTATTCAAGATGTACAAACAAAGAAATTTCAGATAAAATAGGGATTTCAAATTTACCCTTTTTGCTTGTCTACAACAAGGTTGTCGCATCATATTATTGTAATGATAAAGTTACATTATTTTCCTCTTTGTGATCACGCTCTTTCATGATGACTCTTCCTTCTCCCTACCTTCTACCCTCAAGATCTTCAATTATTTATGAAGGACCCAAACTTCCTTTCATGACAACTCATATGGCAACTCCATACTCTAATTTCCTGTAAAATAAATATATTCTTTCTACTTATACCTTAAATATTGAAGATCCATCAATTAATATGAATTAATTTACAAATGTAGGTTATCTACATTTCACCATCTTGGAAAATATATGTTCCCAATTTCTCACTTTTTCCTTTTCAATATCCAATATTATTTGTTATAGATCTTTCCATGTTACTAGCTACATTATCACACAATTAGATACACATAACTTCTGTAACCCTTTTGGGTCTCCAATATTCTTCTCGACAATGAAGTGTTATAACTTTATTATTCATTCAGTCAACTCTTCTAGAAAGTAATGGATTGCTTCTTTGCAATTCCAATCTCTTACTCTCTCCCCTTTTCTCTTCATCAAGACAACTCTTGCATGTGCATGGCTACTTCTTTAACATCTCAAAATATTTCATTCTTTCTTGTATTTCTCTTATGGCTTCCAACACACTGTCTAAAATTTCCACAACTTGTGTTGCTAAAATACCTACAACCCTTCTTTTCAAAATCGTCTTATCCATCATAACAATTTGTACCTACTATCGTAACTCTTCAAGTTAAACTCACATGTAGAGTACACATATGCAGTTAATTTCCTATAAACCACTCAACACTTATCCTATAACCAACAATGACACTAGAAGATGTAGACTTTCTAAGCCTCATCCATCTATTTTCTAGTAGGTGGAGAACATTTCAACACACTTTCTTATTGGAGGACACTTGAAATTTCATTTCATAGAGTTATAACCTACTTAGATATCACCTAATGTAATAACCTTGAATGTTGACCTAAATAAATATGTAACTGACACAAAGTAGCCCAATGCAAATCCAATAACAAACACAACAATATGTGAGAAATAAATTTTTTTGTGAGGCAATTGTAATAATTCAAAACTATGCTATTTTTTTCTGATAGCACAAGCCACACACACTATCATCAACTTGGAAAAGTAATATAAATAAAATGTATCTTTTGGTTGATGACTACTTGAATCAACTAGTAGTGCTAAATTTGAAGACATAAATCCATAGTATAGTTTCAACCAAAGTTCTCACACTGCAATAACACCTCCTTTATGTTTATTGTAAGCAATTTCATATTATTTAAACAAAAATTGCAATTATTGAAAGTGTCTTTAACATTGTAAGTTTAGACTTGTATAGTTGTTGTGAGTAACACAACTTAACTAACACAAGATTACAAATTATATAAGTAGATATAGTGATGACTCTAAAATCCCTTCAGATGATGTAAGTGATATTAACACACAACATGATCCTCTCCAACACAAAAATAAATTTAACTTTTGAAACTTATACTTGATAAATATTGCATTCAATCATTGGATTTCTTATATTAGAATTTCAAATATTTACAATAATCATAATCACTAAACATAAAAGTGGTATACCTATTATCTACCATAGTTCATAATGAGATTAATATGAGACACGTGGAGAGTTGTTTAGAAGATTGCATTGTAAGAATGCTTTTAGAAAATGTAACAGATGCATTTTTATCTTGGTAGACATTGTTTCCTTGTCTAAATGGTCATCATCTTTTCATACATCCTTCATATGTTTAAGCAAATTCCTTGTGGGTACCTGCAAGAATTTGGGTCCACATATGAGGGAAGCATTAAGCAAAAAATAATTCCAACAAAATGGGTACTCGTTTAGATTTGAGCTCCTAAACTGAAATTTGTACCCATGCAAAATTGGGTATTTGTTTTGATTTTTAAAATGGGTACACATTCTACAATGAGTACCTATTCTAAAATGACTCCTCATTTCATTTATTTCGAAATAAGTACCCATTTTTAATTGCATCACGTTTTCATATTAAAATGGGCACTAATTTCTAATTACGTCATATTCTCACTTCTTTACAGAATAAGTATACATTTTGGAACGGATACGTGTTTAAATTTTATTTTATTTTTTTTAAAAACCCATGTTTTTATCTTTGTTTTAGACTTGGAAATCCAACCCTTAGCGACCTAGAAGTGCAATGCCATGAAAATAGATCAAGAGAAAAATTAACTTTAGCAATATGGCTGACAATTGTTTTTAGACCTTTTTTATGAAATTAAAATCCATTATAGATGATGACATCTACTTTTCAAATATACAATTTTTTTATAATTGGATTTATTTTTTATTTTTTAATTAGTTTTTTATGAAACCAATCCATAGACTTGAAATGTAGGTGCTCATATTTTTTTAATAAATTTTAATTTTTAAAGTTTCTTGTAATATTTTTTTATATGAAATCAATTTATACACAATTATTTACACAATAAAAAAATAAAAAAGGATTAGTTTAGCTCAAATTATGGTGGTCGTACATGAGCAGTTTTTAAAAACAAAAATTAGGGCCAATGAAAAATAATTAAAAAATATTTAGAAAAAACTTACCAAAAATATATCCTCATCAATCTTTGATAATACACATTGTTTCCCAAAAGGAATTAGACAAGTAATTTTATTTAGGTCAGATTATGGTGGTAGTACATGTGGATGGTATGGTCATGAAAAAGTGACTTTTAAAAAGTGGAATTTATACATGCCTACTAAAAATCAATTTGTAACATCTAGGTATCAGAATAAATTACATATTCAAAAATTAGACTCATAATACTATATTTATATTACCAAACTCTTTAAGAAATCTATGTATAAGTGCTTCAAATTTTTAGTCCAATTGTGACAAAGTTTGAGAATTAGAAAAAATAGTTCCACTTTTTGGCCTTATTGTGGATCCAACTTCTTGCACCTATTCTTTTATCAATTTTATAGTGCCTCCATTATTTATTTACACAAGAACAAAATGTAAGTTATCCAAAGTCTACTCTCACACACCATTCCAAGTTATTCTATCTTATGTGAAGATGAAATGGATCCCTTTTCTCTTTCATATGCATCTACGCCTACATATCTAGTATGGGATAGATCACTAGCAACCAAAATAAAAATAAAAAATCATTTTTTATTTTTGTTCCCCCTCTTTCTTCATGTGGCCCCATGGGTTTAAATATTTGTCCTATAACCATCTATGTTTCACACCCCTCAAATTGTTCTTATTGTTGTTCTCCTCACATATTATTCTTCCTCTACCTCATCATGCATGTCCCTTGCTCCCTTTTAAATTTGTATTTAATCCATTTTCTATGATGATTTTTATTCTTCCACACAACCTAATTTTCCTTTTTCTCTACTTCTTTTCTCTCTGATGAAATATATATACCTCTATATTCTAATCCACACATATAAACCAATCTTAAATTTATTTTATTGTTGCATCTTCTTTTACACAATTGTTCCTCTTCTATAAATATCATCCTTTTGTTTTATCAATTCTTCCTCTCTTTTATCTATGTGTGCCTTTTTTCAAATTTAATATTATCATATCTCCTTTAACTTGGTACTCTCCCTCTACCATATTCCTTGAGATGGAATCAATAGCTCATAAACTAGAAAAAAAAACCTTGAACACTCAAAATGAATTTACACTTGCATTTAGTAGCACTAGGAAATGGGCAATCTTGCTTATCAATGAAAATGTATGGCTCCTAGATCTGCATTGGTTCAATATTAGCTTGAGTATTGGGGCATCTTGTTGACATTTTTACAAAGTTGTACATAATGACTTATAATCAACATGTGAATCTTCAAGCCTACAAGATACTATCTTCATTCTATGCCTAATAATATCTTAAAGTGCTACCAAAGCATGCATTTTCCTCTCCTTTCTAAGGTTTTTTCACTTCTAAATCTTCAATCCTTCCAACCATTTTATTTTTATAATCAACCATTTGCATTTGTTGGATTTTGCCAAGATCAAGGGCACAATGAAAAGCATAAAAGAGATAATAGAATGACAAGAACAAACTGTATTCTCATCAATATAAAAATGATCAACTGGATTAACCAATACAATGAATAGAGGCCTGCTTATATAGGCAAGGCCATGTGGATGTATGAGCACACAAATATGACAAGTGGCTCAATGAGAAACAAGGGTAGGTAGGAAATAGGTGTGGGTAGGTAGGAGAAATAATATAATATTCCACATGAGGTGGATCACCCACCGAAGGTGGAATTATCACTCCACAATAAGTGGATATGATAGTGTAATAACAAGATCAACACCATAAGAGGTGGAATTTCTCCTACACACACTATCCCAATGAGGCACAAACACCCAAGTGTCTCACATCCAAACTACTATGTAATGCATTATCCTAAGTAAACTTAAGTAAGTGTAATAATATCCATGATGAATAATTATTTACACCAACACCCCCCCTTAAGTGCAACTTAGGGGAATGCACTTAAGTCTACAATGCAACTAAGCAAGGCAAGATGGGTCCCGGCTACGAGGCCATGATAGGTACCCATGTACAACATGAAAATGCAAGCAAAATAATGAAATCTCTCACAAACGGAGAAAGGGAGAAAACCCAGTGGGAAAAAAACTCCCCCCCAAAAGAGAGATGAATGTACAAAAGAATCTCAAGGAGGAAGGACAAAACCTCAAAGAGGAAAAAGTGCCCCCCAGAAGATAGGAAGGAGAAGTCAGCTGACCCCCCCTAATGACACATCCCGCACCCCCAAGAGAGCTCGCAACTGCTGGAACTTACTCTCGGTGAAAGGTTTGGTGAATATGTCAGCAACCTGCTCTGCTGTAGAACAATACTGCAAATCAATGACCTGCTCCTGGATGAGCTCTCGGATATAGTGCATATGAATCTCGATGTGTTTGGTCCGCTGGTGCTGGACCGGGTTCTTCGAGATGGCAATGGCACTCTGATTGTCGCAATGTAGGACTGTCGGCCGTGGAGTAGTGAATCCAAACTCTGTGAGAATCTGCTGGAGCCAAATGGTCTCAGTCGCTGCATTAACAGCGCCTCGATACTCAGCCTCAGTCGAAGAGAGAGCAATAGCATGTTGCTTCTTGCTCTGCCAACAAATGGGGCCCGAACCAAGGTGAAAACTGTAACCAGAAGTAGACTTACGATCAACTAGATCGCCAGCCCAATCGGAGTCTGTGTAACCAACCAAGCGAAGTCCTGTGCCTGCTGCATAGTGAATCCCATAGTGATGTGTACCCTCGATGTAATGTAGAATGCGTTTGGCAGCTTTCCAATGAAGCTCATGTGGTTCCTGCATGAAGCGGGAAACCATGCCAACTGCAAATGAAATATCAGGGCGTGTATGAGTCAAGTAGATGAGACTACCCACAAGCTGACGATACAAAGTGGCATCAACTAGTGGAGAAGAACACTGAGCCTCAAGCTTGACTCCTGAAAGAAAGGGAGTCGGGGCAGGCTTACAATCAGCCATATGAAAGCGTGCAAGTAGATCAAGAGCATACTTGGGCTGCGATAGAGTAATCCCGGAAGATGACTGTGAAATCTCAATCCCGAGAAAGTAGTGCAAAAGACCCAAGTCAGTCATAGAAAATCTGTCATGCAAAGCAGATTTGACCCTGCTAATGATGGATGCAGTACTCCCTGTAATGATCAAGTCATCAACATAGAGCACTAGTATCAAGTGAGAGTCATCCTGTCGCAGAATGTAGACATTCGGATCGGAATGACACCTGGTGAAACCTGCAGAGAGTAGAAAGGAGTCCATCTTGGCATACCAAGCCCTGGGGGCCTGCTTAAGGCCATAGATAGATTTCCTTAGTCTGCAAACCAAGGAAGTATCCTGGATGAAACCCTGTGGCTGCTCCATATAAATCTCCTCATCAAGGTCACCATGAAGAAAGGCACTCTTCACATCCATCTGATGTACAGCACAACCATGAGCTGCAGCAATAGCAAGTGTCAAACGAATGGAGTTCATCTTAGCTACGGGTGCAAAGGTCTCAGTATAGTCAACACCTGCAACCTGTGAGAAACCTTTGGCAACAAGCCGAGCCTTATACTTATCCACACTACCATCCGCTGCAAACTTGGTCCGATAGATCCACTTACATCGAACCATCTTTCTCCCCTTAGGGAGATGTACTAGATCCCATGTGTTGTTCCTCATCAAGGAACTATACTCTTCCTCCATAGCTTGGTCCCACTCAGGAACCCCTGATGCTTCCCTGAATGTCTGTGGATCGGAAGCGGTAGCAATAAATGCATGTGGATGATCCTGATGTTGTGATCGTGTTCTCCGTGTATCCAAAGGATCCCCAACAAGAGAACCCGCAGACTCAAGTGTCTGTCGAGCCCAACGAGGTCTAGGTGGAGGTGGAGAATGAGGCACCTCAACTACAAATGGACCCTGCGGAGGTGTAACCCTGCGAGTCGGAGTTGAGGGAGTCTCATCATCTGAATCACTAACATCACCATCCACAATGGAGGAAGGTGGAGGAGGTAGAGAGGCTAAGCTAGGAGAGCTTTCCTCAAAATGAACACTCCTCTCAATGAATACCTCATGTGTCTCTGGATCCATCAATCTGTATGCCTTAACACCCTCAGGATATCCAACAAATATGCAAGGCCGACTCTGTGGTTCCAATGCCTTGCGTTTCTGTGGAGGAATGCGAGCCCATGCTGGACACCCAAAGACTCTGAAATGTCTCACAATCGGTTTCCTACCAACCCAAGCTTCAAAAGGAGTAATACCTTGTAAAGCTTTGTGAGGAACCCGATTCTGGATGTGTGTGGCACAACTGATAGCCTCTGCCCAAAAGGCGGGATCAAGAGAACGTGCATGGATCATACAACTAGCCATTTCTTTGAGAGTTCGATTCTTGCGTTCTGCAACCCCATTCTGCTGTGGAGTGTATGCAACAGAATGCTGAAGATCAATCCCCTCAAATGTACAAAAGTCCTCAAGTCTCTTGTTCACATATTCCCTGCCATTATCTGTCCGAAGAATCTTGATCACTTTCCCTGATTGTTTTTCCACACAAGCCTTGAAGTCCTGAAATCTGTCAAATACTTCACTCTTATGAATGAGAAAGTAGACCCAAGTGAAGCGGGAGTAGTCATCAATGAAGGTAAGAACATAGCGGGCCTTACTAAATGAAGGTGCTGGAAATGGACCTGCTACATCACTGTGAACAAGTTGAAGAACTTCCAAAGCTCTCCAAGTTTTCTCTTTGTCAAATTTCTCTTCGGGATGCTTGCCCATGGAACAACCTGAACATACACCCTCTGAAAAGCTGATTCGAGGAAGACCTGTGACCATGTCTTTAGTGCTGAGCTGCTGTAGATAGCGGTAGTTGAGGTGACCAAACCGCTCATGCCATAGCTTACTTTCTGAATTTGAATGAGTAAGCAAGGCCCTAGAAGGTGAACTTGGCACAAAGTGAGAAAATGAATAAAGCCTTGAGTTGTCATTGACTTGTCCCACTGCTACCAAGGCATCATCATCAAGTTCCTTTACCACAACTGAATCTGGTGTAAACTCAACCTTTTTCCCATTCCCATAGTGAGTGATTTGGTAGATGGAGAGAAGATTGGTAGACAAGTTAGGAACATAGAGAACATTCTCAAATGTTCCATCATCCATGTCAACTGAACCTTTCCCTTCAACCTCTACTTGTGTATCATCACCTCTGTAAATGTGAGGTACCTTAGATGGCTCTAATGTAGAAAACTGCTCCTTTCTAGAACCCATGTGATAGGAGGCACCTGAGTCAAGTATCCATTGCTGTGAAGAACCTGTTTTAGCCACAAATGCTTGCCCTTTTCCTTTTGACTGTGAGGAGGAAGAAGATGAATCCTTCTTTGTGTAGGCGGATGGCAAGTTGATGTTGTTTTTCTTGAGAAGATTGGTTAACTCATCAACTTGCTTTGCGTGGCATCGATGCTCATCATGACCATACTTTTTGCAATATGCACAAGTTGGTTTATCCTTCTTAGGTGTTGTCCCCTTCTTGGAAGAGGATTGTTGATTGCCTTGTGATGGAGAGGATGATTGTCCCTTTTCTTGTTGTGGTTGAGACTTAGATTGCTTCTTCTTCTTGTTGGAATTTTTGCCTTGACTTCCTTGATTTCCTTGATTTGCTACCAAAGCCTTGGACTTTGAAGACTTGAGAAGCCCCATGTTCAACAACTTGGATTGTTCCAATATCAACATTTCTGTGAAAGCTTCAAAAGAAGGCATAACATAAGAACTCCCCACTGTCAAACGATGAGTTTGGAAGCTTGATACAAATGCTGCATACTCTGGTGCAAGCTTGTCCAACAAGTTGAATATCAATTGAGCATCCTTTTTGTCTATTCCACAATCCTTTAGCTTTGCTCTTAGCTCATTTGCTTTGGTTACATAATCTTGGATTGTATCAAAATTCTTGGGATCTAAGTTGGTGAGCTCATTATCAATCTGATAGCCTCTGATTTCATCAACTTGTCCATACAATTTCTGAAACATATCCCAAGCCTCTTTAATTGTTTTACACTTCTCAATGTGGAAAATGAGGTCATCTGATACATACTTGCGTAAGGTTCCAAGAGCCATGCAATTCTTAGTGAGCCATTCTAAGTGAGCATTTGGATCAGCCTTAGGATCAGGTGGTGCTATTATTGTTCCATCTATGTAGTGTGTGAGACCCTTTTCCATTAGTTTACTCCATACTTTAATTTTCCATGATGCATAATTATGTGGAGTTAATGGTGGAAACTTATTAGGACTCATTGCAACAAGAATGGAAAGAGCACAAAAGAGGCACAATCACACAAGACACCCCCCCAAATTCACTCAATCAAAGAACCCCCCCAAATGTGATGATTTTGGCACTTTATAAGTAGTGCGTATACAATGGGCCACTTGCAAAAAATGGCAAAGTGGACTTCTGATTTACAATTTTACAACTACCTCAAGAAGGCCAAAAGAGACTCTACTGAAAATGCAAGAGATCTAACTAAGATCCAAGCAATTTACAAGTACCTAATAGGCCAAATAAGACCAATATCTGAAAGTACAATTTTCACTCAAAATCTCTGAAATCTGATCATAGATTCTGAAAGTAGACGAAAAAATAAGCACTTTCAAAAAAAACGGCACCTGAAAAGGAGGTCGTATGAGCTCAAACGAGGCCTTTGAAGTTGCAGAATTGAGGATTGGACAGGTACAGCTGAGAGAATCCGCAAATTCCGAAAAACCTGTGCATCAAAATCAGAAAATAACCACACCACTGCGAAGATCACGAAATTTTAGCCTATTTCAAAAAAAATTGCACCAAAAAAGGAGCAAAAATGAGCAAGATATGGCCTTCCAAAGTTGGACTGCAAAACTGAAAAGCCCAATGGAGAGGGGTTTAAAAATTTTCAAAAAATGCTGATGTGGCGCTGACGTCAGCAAAACACTGTGTTAAATTTGACGGCCGTATGACCGTCATGAAAACTTCGCCGCCTGGCTGACTGGGCGTCCGTACCGTACGGACGGATGACTCGGACTGCTGACTGTGCAGTCCGTACTGTACGGAATGCAGACTGTGCAGGGTGATGTGGCTGTCCGTACTGATGACTGGGCGTACGGTTAGCTGCGTGTCGTACGGATTTGTTTATCCACGGGCCAGTGGCCGCCTGCCACGTGGCGGGCGTGGTCCACCTGTCTCTGTCCGCGTGGCTGGCTGTGGGCCCCTGCAGGTGGGCCGAGGAGGAGCGGAGCTCTGCCGGAGGGGTGCGGGCTCGGAGCGGCGCCGGTGGTGGAGGCAGGCGCCGAAGGAGAAGCCAAGGCCGGGAGGTGGCGGAAGCTGCCGGCGGTGGGCGGGAGGTAGCGTCTGCAGACCCGGGAGGCGGGCGGTGGTCGCCGCTGGTGACGCCGGAAGCTGCTGCAGACACAGTGCCGGGAGCGCTGGCGGAGAGGCGAGCGTGGCGGCTGCGTGGTGACGGTACAACCGGGAGCGGAAGCCGGGGTCGAGGTACGATCTGCGGCAGACAGAGTACACGCGGCGCACGGACAGGGTACACTGCGGATCTGCAACCTGCAGGTCACGTGCGTACGGGGGGGGTCTGCGGACCCCCCAAAAACCAAAGTTTTTTTTTTTTTTTTTTTTTTTTTGCTTTCCAATTTTTCGATTTTTTTGAATTTTTTTTTTTTTGATTTTCGATTTTTCAAAGAATATTTCAGAAAAATGGAAATTTTTTTTTTTTTTTGAAAAATATATGGTAATATTCGAAAAATCCGTACGATAAGCAAAATTGGGGAAAAATTTTTTCCTCACCAAAATAGGTCGACTTTATAGTCAAAATTTATGGAAATGGCCTCCCGGATTCAACGGTGATGTCCAAATCGCTGTAAGATGCCTCCAAAAAATGAAGATCCCCAAATCCGAAAATAGAAGCCTTCCACGATGTCTCCAAAAACTGATCAACGAAGCCCCAATAGCTCTGATACCATGTTGGATTTTGCCAAGATCAAGGGCACAATGAAAAGCATAAAAGAGACAATAGAATGACAAGAACAAACTGTATTCTCATCAATATAAAAATGATCAACTGGATTAACCAATACAATGAATAGAGGCCTGCTTATATAGGCAAGGCCATGTGGATGTATGAGCACACAAATATGACAAGTGGCTCAATGAGAAACAAGGGTAGGTAGGAAATAGGTGTGGGTAGGTAGGAGAAATAATATAATATTCCACATGAGGTGGATCACCCACCGAAGGTGGAATTATCACTCCACAATAAGTGGATATGATAGTGTAATAACAAGATCAACACCATAAGAGGTGGAATTTCTCCTACACACACTATCCCAATGAGGCACAAACACCCAAGTGTCTCACATCCAAACTACTATGTAATGCATTATCCTAAGTAAACTTAAGTAAGTGTAATAATATCCATGATGAATAATTATTTACACCAACAGCATTGAAGGGGTAGGGGAAAGAGATTATACACTACAAAACTGAGGGCACCTAAGGCTGATGTTGATGTATCATTCTTCATAACCTACTTATTGTATGCATCCTTCAATTTTAAATGCTCATCTAATAATTTGTCATGTATCTCTTGGAGGCTCTTAGTGGAAGCCTAGATGAACATAACAATATGAAATAATATAATAATGCTACTGCTTGTGGAGTTGATATTCCTTAGAGCCTTTTCACAATAATATTAACTCTCGTCTATTATGTAACCTCTGACATTTGTGGCTTATTAGTACTGGGGTCCATTGCCCAAATTTCAAAGGTTTCTAATTTGGGGTTGAAGCCAAACCTACAAATTGCCTTCTCTGCCTCTTATTCAATTGTAGAAACTTCATCATTTTGTCTTCTAATAACATCCAATGCCAATGTAGAGGCTATATCCCAATCATGGAGAAGGAGAATAATGCCACTCTCCCTTACTATTCTCTTACCTTTCTCAAAAGTTATGTTCTTGGTATTGATATTTATTTTCTTCAAATATGAAGTAGTCACTTATTTGTATTAAGAAGGATCAAGATCCCTATTAGCCTTGTCTAGTTTTTCTAAGAACTCATTTCCCTTAATTCTCATCGTAGAACCTTAAACTTTGGAGAATTTTCAAAATCATCATCAGACAAAAAATATGCATTTAATTTGAGATGTAGGTAGAAAAATCAAACTTAGTATTCACTAATAGCCCTTGAATGTCCATGGCCATATACATAAGATAAATTAGAATCTTGGCCTATGAATCTCCTCCTAAAACTTTGTTTTGATAAAACAAACCTCAAGACTTTCTATTGCAAAGGGCTTTTCTTCATTCTCAATAATTGGTACAAAATTGTTATTATACCCGTGCTATGCTCAAATACACCATTGCTAAATAGGAAATAAGGACAATCACAAAATCCTTAACTATCTAAGCAATTCAAACACAAAACCAATGAAATAGATGCAAAATGGAATTAAATTAAGCAATATGAAACTCCCTATTATGCATCATAGCTTCCATTGTTCTTCTTCTCTCTGTGGTATGATGACTCTCAGATATTGTACTGGCAACCTGCAACTGACACAAAGATTTGAAGTTTGTGATCTAGAGGAAATTGTCCAAGATTGAGGAGGATTAAGAATGAAGATTGAATGCTCAATTTATAGATTTTTGGAGAAGATTGATTGAAAAGGTGGAATAGGATGATCAAGAGGTGGAACTCAGGTGAGCTCACATGCTGATTGATAGTTGAACTGTTGACTTGGAGGTGAAACATAATAGATTGAATAGATTAATTGAGTCAATTGATTGAGAAAAACCTAATTGAAAGAAGAAAAAGAATGATTGGAAGAAATAAAGAAGATGACAAAGAGAACTAGAAGATGGAAATAAAGACTGGAGAGATAAATGATTTAATTAATTATTTTAGCACGTGCTTGCACTTTAACTTATATTTTCAATTTAATCTTTGCATGAAATTTATTCAAATAATTAAATTTATTCAATTCAATTTAGCATTTGAATATATTTAGAACTTGACTTTGATTTTCAATTTGGTTTTTGAAATCATGCACATGTATTTGAATTTGGAAGAAATTAGAAGAATATGAAATTAGAATTTGGGGATTAATTAGTTAATTAAATAATTTAAAGAAACTATTTAATTATTTAGAAATGGACTTTAATTAAATAATAAAGGTTATTTAGTTCAAAGGAATTAAATCATAATTAATTAAATAACAAATATTTAATTAATATTTAGAAAAGGATTAAATGATTAGATGATTAGAGATATAAATTGAATAATTAGTAATTTATTTAAATAATAAAGATTATTTAAACTGGGGAATTAATCAGAATTAGTTAAATAATAAATATTTAATTAACATTTAGAAAATGATTAAAATGATCAAATTATGATAGAATAGAAAATAGAATAATTAGTAAGATGAAGAAATATGAAATTAGAAGAATAAGATTAACTAAACTAAATAATTAAAAAATTATTTAATCAATTAGAGGAATAATTAGTACATGATCAATGAGACATTTTTAGGTGTCTAAGTTTGCCCCTCTTTGAGACTATGTTTGGGGATAGTTGTAAATCTAAAAGTGCTTTTGTGCTTGTGGTATTCCTTTTTGAAGTACTAAGAATTAGTAACCTTGTTAACTGCCGTGTTTAGGGTAAAAGCATCTACAATGTTGAGCTTGTTGATGGTAGTGAGTTGTACTCCATTTTCAGCCCTAGTTACTCTAAAATTAGGGTCATATGCCCTTGCAATTACCATGATAAAATCTACAGATCTATAAAGAAATTTGGGACAACAAGTTTCCCTAGGTCATATGTCTACACATTTGAGAATGGGACTTCCATTCCTCTCCTCTTATACCGATGCAAAAATAACTCACAACCAATATATGGGATTTTCTACATCCCTACATTCTACACAACCGTCTTCAAATATACCCAGATGCAAGTTTACTCCTTCGACATGGATAATTCTTCTTGAATTAGGGAGTAAGACAATTAGGTCCTAATCAAATAGGCACTTGGAGGATGATTCTTTTTCTTTGTTAGATTGGCTCTATTTGGGAAATCTAAGGCTCATACTAGTTTTTTTCAATTTATTTTCAAATTGAAGAGCTACTATGCTTTCAAATTCCACACAAGCAAGCCTACAATGTTGGTAAACCAAAAAAATTGATCAAAAATAGATATTTGATCACTTAGATGCAAACACAACTAAAACATTGTTTCATCATGTAAAATGACTTTTTGCTTTGAAAATGCTCCCAATTCTTCATGCAATCACAAGCGAGGAGACAAAAATACCAATAATTATATTTATTAAGAAAATTTGGTGGAGAAGTGCACTAGAATTTGTCATTTTTTTCATTATGGTCTGCTCATGTGAACAAGAAACCATCAAATAGCCATTTTTCATGAATTTGAAGGACAACTGTTGATTTTGATCTTGGTTGGCATATTCAATGAAAAAAACCACTTTGAAAATCGCTAACCAAATTTGAAAAATTGTCAGGTCTAATAAGTTGAGACTTTGTCATGTTTTTATCATCACAACTCTTAAGTTTTTGACATCTTTTGGTTTGCATAGTAGTAGTGATGTATTGTAAATTGACTATATGTATTCCATGTGTTAAACCTGAACTTATGAAATCATGTTTGAACTTTGTCGATCTATTCCTGCAGCCATACCATTTATTCCTACAACCATGTGATTTGTTCCTATTGCCATGCGGATTATTTAGGGTAATATCATATGTGAATTAATAGATGTGTTAATTATATAAAATGCGTACATATGTCCTTGTATGTTATTTTTGTTGTAGTGCAGGTAATAAATGATGCCGCGGTGGATATTCTCCTATCGCACATGATGAAGGAAAGATTACGTAAGAGATAACTGAAGATCAAACTGAAGAGGAGCTAAGCAAGTGCATGGTACAACATAGGTGGAGCAGTCAAGCGACACTACCAATGTCTAACTTCAGTGGGCATTGAATTTGCAAACACCGCCACGACATGCAAAGACTGTGGTTCAGTTTAGATCCACGTTTCCTGCAACCAAGCTCTAGTTATCTTCTTTATCGGTCAATCATCCACCTCTTCTTCTGGGCGTGATTTGTGTTGTCTATTGTAGTTCATCTTCACTTTAATAATAAGCTCTTCTTTTTCTCAGAGGTTAGAGACAGAGAGAGACATAATAGAGTAGAGGATTTTTGATAATCATTCTTGAGTTTCTTTTCAAAATATGTAAATGAATAAAATTATATTGTTTTGATCTATTAAAAGTAATTTTCTGGAAGCTTGATATCACTCATCCAAGGGGGCCCACTTGGTGAGTGATCCTGTGTGTGTTTGTTAAAATTAGTTTTCTTTCTTTAGTCGCAGTAGAAGTTCTTGCTTAAATTGTTCTTGCAGCCACTAGAAACAAATCCACTGACTATTACTACAGCCAAGCCAGAAAAAAGTAATTTCTGTTATCCATATTAGATCTTTCCAACATTTCTTTTATGAATATTATGCAGAAGTTTTTCGTGTAGCCTTTCCATAATTTCCATTCTTTCCTTCCTTTTTTGCATAATGTTAGTTGCTGCAGTAATGCAAAATAGCTATTGAAGGAACTTAGTGCATATATAGTGTAGACCCATTTCAAGTATTACGTCCCTGGGTTGACAATCAAATGAGCACTAGCCATGAAAATAGTAATTTTACCAGATGAATATCCAAACTTCGGGTTGAGACTTCAATTAGAGTTATTATTCTTATTGCTGGGGTAGACATTTTTGGCGCCGTTGCTGGGGATGGTGTCAAACTAAGAACCCCCTATGGTTATTATTCTTTTCAGCTTTCAGTTAATTATTTTTTTGGTATACTTGATTGTTTGAAAAATTTCATGAATCTGCATGCATAGAAGAAGAAGAGACCCCAGAGGTAGATTTCTGTCCACTCATTCTAATCATGCAAAAGATAATTTCCCAAATATAAATCCTTTTGCTGAACTTTACCAAGCCTCACAGAATTAGAACCACCCTAAATCTGAATTTCTGGAAGGTAGTCTTCAGTTCCTCTTTGGTCTTCAAGAAGAAGAATTTCCTATAGTAACAACCCCCACAAGTCCAATGCAAGGGAACCCACCTCCTAGTGGGAATAATCCACCACCACCACCAGGCCCAACGTTTGAGTTCCCCATATCTGATCATCATGATAATGCTAATCTCAAGAACATTCCAGCATCTTCACTCCCTAAATTCTATGGATTGGTGACATAGGATCCAGACACATTTCTGTTTGAGTTTTATGCTCTCTGTAGGAGTTTTGACTATACTACAGATGCCCATAGACTCAAAAATTTTCTTGCCACCTTGAAGGAGTCATCCTTGAGATGGTTTATGAGCTTGGGTAGTAGCACAATCAATACATGGGATGAGATGAAATAGTTGTTTCTTGCAAAATATAAATATTACTGTAGAGGTACTAATCGTCATGGGGATGATATCTTTAGAATGACACAAACTGAAGATGAGAGTCTTGAAGATTATCTGGAAAGGTTCCTGCTTAGTGTCAAAAAGTCCAAGCATAGTACTCTCAATGAAGATTCCCTCAAGTTGACATTTTTGAGGGGAATTAGTGATGAATGCATAGATTCTTTGGATCTTATGGGAGGAAGTGACATTACACAATCCACTTGTGCTAAAATAGGATAAATTTGCAAGAAGTATTCCAGATCTACTTCTAAGAAGAACAAGCATTTCAAACCAGGAGCACCATCATCATCATCTGGAACTGGAGTTTCTAGATTGGAACTTAGTCATCTGTTAAAGGACTTTAAGGAGGACATTATAAACAATATGGCTACCCAGTCAGATACACTTGTAGCTAAGAAGAAGCATGAAGAAGCTAATGCATTTCTTGTAGAATTTTGCCCTCATTGTAAACAACGAAAGAAGGATTGCAGATGTAAAATGGTTGCAAATGTGGAGGTACCTCACTTCAAGACAATTCATGGTGAGGATGAGCAAGTCTTCTGTGTTTCTCAAAGAAGACCAAATTTCCAAAGACAAGGTATGCCTCCAGATCCAGTTTCTTTTTATGGTTATAGTGAAAATTCTTATGCACCAAATAACCAATGACAATCACCATATTCTCAAAATTTTGGTAATTATCAAAATTTGTATGGTTCTCAAGGCCAAGGGGAACATTTTGGTAATCAAATGCCACAGTGGCAACAGCCACAAGGGAACTGGTACCCACCTCAGGGCCAAGGAAACTAGTTTCAAGGGAATTAGAAACCTACTTCTCAATGGAGGGGGAGCCAGCCATGGAATGCCCAATCTTCTAGTTATTAGCTACCTATCGAGCAACCACAGCCTCCTGCACTAATGCCTCCTCCTACAGCCACTTTTGTACCACCTAAACCAACACAATTGCCTACTCAATTGTTGCCAAATCCTAATATTAAGTCTCAACAACAACCACAAGCTTATTCAACTAATTTTAATCAATACCCAGCCTCTTCTTTATCTCTAAATGACATTCACCTCCAATTTGGGACAACTCTGCAAAATCCCTCTCATCCAGTTATCACCGAGGTACAAGAGGAGCAATAAATCTCTAATCCAATAGATACAATACCTTAGAACCAAATATTGTGACCATTTCCTCGTAGATTGCAAGAAAAGGAAGTTCCCACAGAACAACAACAAAGCTTTGATATTATAGATCAACTGAAGCGTATTTGTGTTAAAATTCCATTGTTGCAAGCAATAAAAGATGTTCCCATATAAGGTAAGGCACTGAGAAGCATGTCTAAAAAACCTGGTAGGAAGAAAAAGGATCCACAAACAGTGCATGCTATGGGTCAACTGGCAGATATTATGTTAGGTAAGATTGCCATTCCAAAACATTCTGATCTAGGTAGTCTTGTTGTGAGTATATTCATTAATGGCAGTCAAATAAAAAATGTTTTGATTGATTTAGGGGTAGCCATTAATGTAATGACAAGGGTAGTAATGAAACAACTTGAGATCAACAGTTTAAGGCCTACACCCACAGTTCTACAGCTTGCTGATAGCTCTATAGTGAGACCTGATGGTATCATTGAAGATGTAGTAGTTATTTTGGATTCCTGGGAATATCCTACAGACTTTATGATTTTATCTCCAAAAGCAACATTGGGAGGATATCCAGTGATTTTGGGTAGACCTTGGTTTGCCACAACTGATGCATATATTGGATGTAGATCAAGGGATATGACTATTTCAGATGGGAGTTCTACAAAAATATTAGCCTTGTATTCTCCAACACAACCCCAACTTGAACAACAATAAGTCGTTTGGCCTATTTTGGGAGAAGAATATGAGGGAGTTGAATCTATTGATCACCTTATGATGATTAGTCGAGGGCCATTCATGTAATTACATGATGAGGAATCAATTATTTGTAAAATCCTAATAAATGAATTAATAGAAGAGCAAGAATTACAGGAATTGGTTCCGAATATTGCAGGTTTGGACTTTTCTGTAGCCATTGATATATTGCATACTCTATTGCCGCAGGAATTATCTTCTTCTCATTTTTCTGATATGAACCAGATTGATCTTACTATTAACATAGAAGTGAAGTTGAATAAATGTTTGAATATCAATAGAGATCTATTAGATACTCAAAAGGAGGCCTTGGTGGACTTGTTGAAATTTCTTAAAAATGCTTTTGCATGGGATTACAAGGATATGCATGGGATAGATCCAACAGTTTGCACCCATCGCATTTATATAAAGGAAGAGTGTTGCCCACTCAGACAACCTCAAAGAAGAATCAATCCTTCCTTGAAAGAGATAGTTAAAGAAGAATTATAGAAGTTGTTAAAAGCTGGGTTTATCTATCCTATCTTTGACAGCCAATGGGTATCACCTCTGGTCATAGTCCCTAAGAAAGGAGGAAAATGGAGGGTATGTATTGATTATAGAGCCCTAAACTTAGCAATAAGAAAATATCATTTTCCATTACCATTTGTGGATCAGGTATTGGATTCTTTGGCTGGTAAAAGATACTTTTCATTTCTTGATGGGTTCAGTGGTTACAATCAGATCCAGATAGCCCCAGAGGATCAAGAGAAAACAACATTTACTTGTCCATGGGACATGTATGCATATTCTATTCTACCTTTTGGGTTGTGTAATGCTCTAGCCACTTTCCAAAGAGCAGTGATCAGTATCTTTTCTGATATTTCTCAAGATATTATGGAAATATATATGGATGACTTTACAACTTATGGTTCTGAATTTGAGCAAGCATTGGGTAATCTGAAGAAAGTTTTGCAGCGATGTGAAGACTACAATTTATCATTAAATAGTGAGAAATGTTTCATCATGATGCAAGAAGGAATAGTCCTTGGTCATCATATCTCTATATAAGGCATCCAGGTGGATCCATCAAAAATTGAGGTCATTCAGCATATCAATGACCCTGTGAAGCAAAAAGATGTAAGAAGTTTTCTTGGTCATGCTGGATACTACAGACGGTTTATCAAAGATTTAAGTAAAATTGCAAGTCCCTTATATTCATTGCTTACCAAAGATATGGAATTTAAATGGACCCCAACATGCAATGAAGCTTTCTTAAAGCTTAAGCATGCTTTGAATTAAACACCAGTTCTTAAAGGCCCAAATTGGTCTCTACCATTCCAAATCCATACAGATGCATCTGATTATGCAATAGGAGTAGTGTTAGGACATAAAATTGACAAATTGGAAAATGCAATATATTATATTAGCAAGAACTTACAGGGACCTGAGTTGAATTACACAATCACTGATAAGGAAATGCTAGCTGTTATATATGCACTTAACAAATTTAGGCACTATATGACGGGATATCCCATATTTCTGCATACAGATCATACTGCAATCAGATATCTCATGAATAAGCCATCAATTACTTGTAGATTAGCTCACTGGTTATTGTTGATGCATGAATTTGATATCATAGTTGCTGATAAACCAGGGAAGTCTAACGTGGTTGTAGATTATCTTTCAAGACTTCAATTACAAGAAGATTCTACAGTGATAGATGATGCTTTTCCAGATCAACATTTATTTCTTATCCAAGCTCACACTCCTTGGTATGCTGATATTGCCAACTAGTTAGCTACTACTAAGATGCCAATTTATTTCTCTCCTAAGGAAAGAAGGTTGCTAGTTGAAAAAAGTTTTAACTTCTCATGGATTGCTGATTGTCTGTTTTACACTGGACCTGACCAAGTCATGAGAAGATGTGTCAGAGAAGATGAAACGTATGACATCCTACATGCATGTCATGATGAGCCATGTGGAGGCCATTTTGCTACCAAACGAACAACACTGAAAATACTCAATACAAGATACTATTAGCCCACATTACATAAGGATGCAACATAGTACACACGGAAATGTGATAGATGCTAGCGAATGGGAATACCTACAAAATTTGATGAGAGGCCACTATATCCACAAATATCAGTTGCACCATTTGATTTAAGTGGGGATTAGATTTTGTTGGACCAATTGATCCACCTTCTAATGGCAGATCCTATATTTTAGTATGTATAGACTATGTAACAAAATGGGTGGAAGCTCGTGCCATGACACATGCAAGAGATAATAAGGTAGCTGAGTTTCTTTATGAAGAGATATTTACAAGATATGGAGTACCAAGGGAAATTGTCTCAGACCAGGGACCTCAATTTACTTCAACATTGATAACAACTTTGGTCAGTGAATACAATATAAGGCATAGAAAATCTACTCCATATCATCCACAAGCTAATGGACAAGTAGAAGTTACAAATAGGGAGCTTGAGGCTATTCTTACAAAAATAGTATCTGTTCATAAAAAAGATTGGTCTCATAGGCTTTTAGAAGCAATTTAGGCATACAGAACAACTTGGAAAACACCAATTGGTTTTACACCTTTTGAGATGGTTTATGGAAAAACAATAATGATGCCTATTAAATTTGAGCATAAAACCTTGAGGACAACTTTGCAATTAAATATGACATTATCTGAAGCACAGAAGGAATGTATTCAACAATTGAATGCTCTAGATGAATGGAGGAAAATAGATGTTCAATAGACAGAACTGATTCAAAATCAAAGAGAAAAATGGCATGATAAATATATCAAAGAAAAGAAATTCAAAGCTGGTGACTGGGCAATACTGTATGATTCTAGATATAAAGATGCTATGGGAAAACTTCAAACTAGGTGGTTAGGTCTGTATGAGATAGAAGAAGTTTTCAATAATGGAGCTATTCGTTTGTCCACAATTGATCCTGTTTGATTTAAACTCTTGGTGAATGGTCACTGACCGCGTCTATATCATAAGTCGGACACTAAAGAGGAGTTCCTACAGCAATTTGCCCAACCTGGTGAAACAAAGGTTCATGCAGCAACTGACAAGGTTCCTGTAGCAACTAACAATGATCCTGCAACAACTCATTAGTTTCCTGTTGCAGTTGAGCAAGCTAATAAAGGTAAAGTTCCCATAGCCTCTGTAGTGAACATGCTTGCCGCTTGACAATAAAATATTTCCATATCTTATGGGAATATTCTTCTCCGTAAATAAAATTCCATCCACGTCATTCCATCCCACGTTCTTACCTGTCATTTCACTTCATTTCACCGTCGTTTTTCGTATGACTGCAGGTATGCATATATTGTGTTTTGTTTTAATTACACATTTATTATTTTATTATGATTATTTCCCTTTTTAAATCCGCTTCACTCCCCAAAATCTCATGAGCTTGTGTGGACACGTGCTAGGTTAAGTTGGGGGGGGGGTGCTTTATGGTTTGGTTTCCAAAGTTATTGATTATCCATCCTTTTTGGTACTTTGAATTAATTTCTTTCCTTCATTGTTTATCATGCTATTATTTCACACAAGGGAATAATAAATTCTACCACCAGAATTGAGATATGTATGGAAATTTTAATTTAGCAAGTCTGTCAGATATTTTGGTCTTTTGTTTCTCAGCTGCAGAGTGTTCAATACTAGCAGAGTAAGAGTAGGGTGGTGATCCAATTTTCCATGAGCCAACAGTTCATGAAGTGTTGCTGCAGGACGCTCTTTGTGAGCATTATTTTAGACACCATAGCTGGCTGGATTACTTCTTGAAAATCATAGATTATAACAAAGAAATTGCTGCAGAATTTATGCATTCCTTTAATGAATGAGAAGCTATAGTTAAAGGCTTGAGGGTTATTGCTATGAAGCTGCGAATAAAAGAAGTAACGGGGTTGCCTCAGGAAGGAGAACTATTTCTAGAATCAAAAGATGCAAAGAGCCCCCATATATATATAGTTAGGCAGGGAGAAAGCCAACAACTGGCTACCCTTGATCTTTCAGCCTCCAATCCTCATGTGGCCACTTTTGGCATGTCAGCCTATGAAACAAAACTATGATGCAGTCACAGAAGAGTCAGCCAGATGGTCCAGGCTGAAAAAAATGAAGGGATTTTATTGGAACTTGGCTTCAGGGGGGACAGGTCAGGGCACCATTGGTGATTTGAGAGTTACTGCAAGAGTAAGAAATTTTCCTTTTGTTGTAGGATCAACAAGCTCTTAAAGTTGGGGGGCATGATAAATTGAGACTTTGTCATATTTTTATCATCAGAACTCTTAAGTTTTTGACATCTTTTGGTTTTCATAGTAGTAGTGATGTATTGTAAATTGACTATATGTATTCCATGTGTTAAACTTGAACTTATGAAATCATGTTTGAACTTTGCCGGTCTATTCCTGTAGCCATGCCATTTATTTCTGCAACCATGTGATTTGTTCCTTTTGCCATGCAGATTATTTAGGGTAATATCATACGTAAATTAATAGATGTGTTAATTAAATAAAATGCATACGTATGTCCTTGTATGTTGTTTTTCTTGTAGTGTTGGTAATAAACGATGCCGCGGTGGATATTCTCCTATTGTGCCTGATGAAGGAAAGATTACGTAAGAGATAACTGAAGATGAAATTGAAGAGGAGCTGAGAAAGCGCAAGGTACGACATAGGCGGAGCAGTCAAGCGATACTACCAATGTCTAACTTTAGTGGGCATTAAATTTGCAAACACTGCCATGACATGCAAAGACTGTGGTTCGGTTTAGATCCACGTTTCCTGCAGCCAAGCTCTAGTTATCTTCTTTATCAGTCAATCATCTGCCTCTTCTTCTGGGCGTGATTTGTGTTGTCTATTGTAGTTGATCTTCTCTTTAATAATAAGTTCTTTTTCTTAGAGGTTAAAGAGAGAGAGAGAGACATAATAGAGCAGAGGATTTTTGATAATCATTCTTGAGTTTCTTTTCAAAATATGTAATCACTTTCAGGAAGCAATGAATAAAATTATGTTGTTCTGATCTATTAAAAGTAATTTTCTAGAAGCTTGATATCACTCATCCAAGGGGGCCCACTTGGTGAGTGATCATGTGTGTGTTCGTTAAAATTAATTTTCTTTCTTTAGTCACAGTAGAATTTCTTGCTTAAACTATTCCTGCAGCTACTGGAAACAAATCCACTAGCTGTTCCTGCATCCAAGCCAGAATAGAGTAATTTCTGTTATCCATATTAGATCTTTCCAGCATTTCTTTTATGAATATTATGCAGAAGTTTTTCCTTTAGCCTTCCCATAATTTCCATTCTTGCCTTCCTTTTTTGCATAATGTTAGTTGTTGCAGTAATGCAGAATAGCTATTGAAGGAACTTAGTGCATATATAGTGCAGACCCATTTCAAGTATTACGTCCTTAGGTTGACAATAAAATGAGCACTAGCCATGAAAATAGTAACTTTACCAGATGAATGTCCAAACTTCGAGTTGAGACTTCAATTAGAGTTATTATTCTTATTGTTGGGGTAGACAAGGTCAATAAAAGAGAACCATGTCAGCATAACTTTCCATTTCGGACTAGTGGTCCCAAGCAAAAAAAGCCTTTGCACTTTCTAACCTAGCATACATACCATCATACTAAGAAACTTATGCAATTTTGGAATGTTAGATAAGGCCCCACTATCTTTGGCCCACAAGGACTTCAATCAAATTTATTATATTCCCACAATCCATGATGATGGTTCACAAAGTGTGACTCGAAACGTTGATGCAAAACTTCTTACATAGTTTAATCTAGAAATATTTCACAATAAAATAGGACTTGATTATAGGCCCTACTAACAAGGGACAAATGCCACATTTTTTCCATTCCACAAAGAAAATTAGGACCCGCCATATTTCATGCATGGGGGTGTGGGGACCGTTAGATCAATGCATAATAATCTACATAATTATATTTTCAACTAACAAGGTACACATGTCATTCTCTTGCTATTTCATGGAATGAACTTGGACCCATTACACTTAGCCTATGGGATTTCAAGAGCCATTGGATAAAAAATCATAAATCTAGATCATTAAAATATTTATTTATTTATAGTGTGCAAATTAGAGGGATCCACTGACATGTGTCATCTTCTTGTGATTTCGTGTTGTTGATTGGATTTGACCTTTTATGGTCCACAGGGACACGAGAACCGTTAATTTTAATTTGATGTGGTGTAGTCAATGGATGAGATCATCTTGATTTTTCAAATACCTTATAAGATATAAACACTTAAATTGGTCATGCCATGGACACATGCAAAGCCCTTTCGTGGTTTCACAACAAATTTTCTAGTAAATGAGTTAGCCTATGCATAACTATGGGGTGACAAACACAAGTCATAAATAGACTTGAACATGGGCACATGAGGATAATTTCATCATTCCATAGTGCCTAAAACATAAATATTTTATCCCCTTGCAAACTCACGGGGAGAAGAGAGACTAAAAGGAACTTGACATAATTTAAAGAATTTTATTTGCATGTGGGAATTAATAGCACTTAAGTTATAAAGTCTAAGACTTAGGAATGTTTGGAAATAGAATAACTACTGAAACACAATGCATTAGGAAATGGGGCCAATTATTTCAATGACATAAAAAACTTAAGTTGTAACTTAATATACCAATAACCAACTATAATGAGTCAACAAAAAATTAGAATAGGAAGTTGACTTAGAAGCATGGGTAAGTGCACCAAGATAGGGTACCAAAAATATGTCTCTCTTTTGGCCCCCATCAAGGCATTTGGCACTTGCCAATTTTTTTTGTGCCATCCCTCTCTCCCTTTGTTGATACTTCCCCATATCATCCTCTCCTCCTATCCCCTAGTTACCCCCAACTCTCTCTCTCCCTCTCTCTCTCTCTCACACACACACCAAATGTTTTAGATTGCAAAATTATCTTTATATTTTTATTTCTCTTCTACTTGATTAAATATTTCTAACTCAAGTCAAAACCAAATTTGTAGGAGTTATAATGTAGATTCTACATTTTAGAAGATCATATAAATTTTTAGACAGTCAAATTTGAATAATCAAAAAGATCCTATCATAAATTCTCACTCTCTTTATCTCACTCTATTGATCTCCCCCAAACTCTATACTTATCTCTATCCCTCTCTTCTCTCTATCTCTCTCACCATCTCTCTCCCCTCTCTAGGTCTCTCCCACACTCTCTCCCTCTCTATCACACCTTCCCTCCTTATTTCCACCTCTATCCCCTTCCTCTCCCCCCCCCTCTCTCTCTCTCTCTCTCTCTCTCTCTCTAGGTTTCCCCCTTCTTTCCTCTCTACCCCTCTATCCATGTATCACTACCCACTTCTCTCTATCCTCCTATATCTATCTCACTCCTCTATTTCCTCATCTAGGTCTCTAACCTCTCTCTTCCCCTAAATCTATCTCGCCTATCCACCTTACCCCTTTCCCTTTATGAACTCTCACCTTCTCTTCTCTTCTCTCTCTCTCTCTCTCTCTCTCTCTCTCTATCCCTCTCTCTCTCTCACTTCTATCTCCTCCTTCCATAGGCCCCTCTCTCCATTTATGTCTAACTCTCCATCCATCCCTTCTTACTCCTCTCTCTCTCTCTCTCGCTCTCTCTCTCTATCTCTTCTCTCCTTTGTCTCACTTCTTTTCTGTCCCCTCTCTAGGTCATTACCTCTCCCTCCACTATATATGGTATAAGGTTTAGGGTATGTAAACTATTTAGGGTATAGGTTTTAGGGAATAGGATGGAGGGAGTGAGAGACCTAGGGAAGAAGGAGATAAAAAGGTGAGGGAAGAAAGAATAGACAATGAGAGAGTTCATAAAGGGAGAGTGGTAATGGGAAGGGAGAGAAATAGAAAGGGTACAAATAGAGAGGTAAGAGACCTAGAGGGGGAGAGAGAGGTGAGAGACTTAGATAGGAAGAGAGAAGACGAGAGATAAAAGAACATAGAGAAATAGAGAGGTGAGGAGAAAGAGAAGAAAGTTAGAAAGAGAAGTTAAAAAAAGAGAGATGGAGAGAGATAGGGTTAAGGAGATAGGTTGAGAGGTGGAGAGGAAGAAAAATAACTAGAGAGGAGATATATGTAGAGGTAAGATACCCAGAGCCTAGGGATAGAGAGAGGTGAGAAACTTAGAGGGTGAGGGATATATGTGAGAGAGATAGAGGGGGAGAGGAATGTGGGTATGTAGACAAGGATGGAGAGGTAGAGAGGTAAAGAGTGAGGGAGGTAGATACCTAGAGAGGGGGGAGGGAAAGGGGGTGGGATGGAGAGGTAGTGATTGAGGGAATAGAGAGAAAGGGGAGAGAGAAGAAGAGAGAGATAGATGCAAGGTTAGGTAGAGATGAATATAGGGTGAGAGAGACCTACAGAGGAGAGAGTTGAGAGAGAGAATAGAGGGAGACAAAAAGGAAATTATCTATAGAGAGGGAAGAAGACATGGAGGAAGTGAAAGGTGAAACCATAATTATCCATCATCAATCATAAACCATAAACTCTAAGCCTTAATCAAAGTGGGAGAGACAGAAAGAAAAATAATTGATCCAAAGTAGAAATTAACACACTATCATTATTTCGCACTAGAGTTATGTCAATACATTTTCATAACCCTATAAAAACACTCTAAACCCTATACCCTCAACCCTAAAACATAAAACCTATATTGTAGGTGGGTAATGATACATGAATGGAGAGGTAGAGAGAGGGAGGGAGAAACCTAGAGAGGGGAGAGAAAGGTGACAACCTAGATAATGGAGAGAATAATAATCCACGGGGAAGGGAAAGAGATGATAGTTGGAGGGAGGGTAAGATAGAGAGGGGGAGAGGAATAAAGGGAAGGAGAGACCTAGAGAGGGGAGGGATGTATAAGAGGAGAGACAAATGTATAAAGAGAGAGATGAGTAAGAGGGAATTGAGGGAGATGTATGTTGGAAACTTGAGTTGTGTTTCTTATGTTATCATTGATGTTAACCTATCTAGTGTTGTCATTGATATCATTGTGTGTGGTGAAAATATTATAGATGGTCAAAAAATGAGTGTTTGGGTGTTGCTATGCAATTTGGTACTGTTGTTGAGTTAGTATGAGGCGTTTTTGAAAGGTTAGTGTAATGGAAGTTTCAATATGTAGGAAACATTATTTATATGAAGGAAAGAGTATTTAATATTTTCCTTCAGTTATTAATGTTTATGGCCTGCATTTCTAGATAAAATGTTTAATTTTTGTGGATGTTTCACTATCATGTTTTCAGGCTCTTAGTTTCGTAGATGATATAATTGATTGTGGCGGTTTTTTGATAGTAAGTTTGTCTTTTAGGATTGGTTTAGAGAATGTTTTGTATAGATCCACTAAAGTGATTCATGTGTTTCAACTTGGTGGACATGTTCACATGTTTCATGTTGTGTTCTAATTTAGTTTTCTTGTGTTGGTTTGATCAACAAGTGAAGTTATGTTTTTTTGTGTTCAGTGTTGTTAGCTATGTTGGTCTCACATAGACTAAGGTGGTGTATTTTATTTGGATCATAGTTTTTGGTCTTGATATAGATTGGAAGTTAAGTTAGGATGTTGATATGGGTCTCACGGTGGTGTGTGTAGATCTGTTAGGATAACCGGTGAACAACTGAGAGGGGGGGGGGGGGGTTAATCAGTTGTTAACAAATTATAACATTTAATCCACTTAACAACCATTAAACAGATTAAGTACCGGTACAAAACAAACAAATACCGGTAAACAATATAACTTAACAATTAAATGATAATCAATGCAAAGCAAGCATACCACATAACACTATGATTTGTACGTGGAAAACTTGGAAAGGGAAAAACCACAGTGGGAAGCCTACCCACAGTTAGATGATACTTCTGCAGAAAGTATGTGATACAATGAGGGGCCTACACATGCAGGAAGGCACACTACCTACAGCGTACTGCTCATTACAAAAGAGTCTCATTGACTACAGAGAGGCTACAACCATCTCAAGATAAATGGACAACAATCCAATATAGTGAATTGTCAGAAATAGCATCTACCATGCCTGATTACAGTCTAGGTTAAGTTCAATACCGGAGGCCTCTGACCCCTTCCTTAATCCGAATGTGATCATCTATGATCGACCAAGTCTCCTTTGCATATGATATTGCATTTCAGGACCACAAACACTTATTTCATTCCCATATCATGATCTACAATGAGATCTTACATCATTTTATACAAACCCTAAGGCCTAAACCAATTAGGTCGGCCACCTAAAAGATATTACAGTAAGATCACTACATAAATTCATATTACAATGATATGCCATGTTGGCTTAAGACCAAAACAATAATAAAAAATCCATAATCATCCTGAAACATCCCAGTAATGTGTAGAGTACATGTTAACATGAGATCAGTCCATAACCTAGATAGGCACTAGACCTATTCTGGGTCCACCATGCCAAAGCAATGTCTTCAAGTAGTTGAAGCATGATCAAAGAACATCTTCAGCATCCTGAAATCCATGTAGAAGCTGCACCAACACCAATTATGCATCCTGTCAAGATTCCTCAGTGAGAGCTCTGCTAGTAAAGCCTTAAACCAGTGCCGATAAGGGTTTACCAGAGTGTATGATAGCATCTGATTACCAAGTCAATACTATCTGACAAAAACATGCTCTAGAAGCACGTACCACATGTATCCAATCACATTCCATAGATCCAAACATGTTGGAAGTGTCCAACTGATAGTCTCTTTTGTCGGTAACACTAGATCTTCTACCAGTAACCAAAACCTGTTTGTCGGTAACCAATCATAACAACTAGCATTGACATCAATGACAAAACATTAATGCAACACATAATCAATACATCCAAGAATGCCAACAATCTCCCCCTTTGGCATTGATGGCAACACTAGATGTGAAAAAATATAAGTACCAAAAAATGCCAAACAAGTCTCCCCCTGTGGAAGACAACCAGCAATCTCCTGAATATCAATAACTCTCCCCCTAATGTATACAACTCATTTTATTATTTTTCACATCATTATCTCTCCCCCTTTGACATCAATGCCAGAAATCTAACAAAAATATCAAAGAAAGAATCTAAACCTCTGTATCTCAAAGTTGACTACCCTCTCTGAGTAGTAGCACCACTCATTAGTGCTGGAATGAATAATGTCTTTGGTAATGCATGTCAGACTAATGACAAACTGCATCAATCAAGTCTCTCTCGAAGGGGCATAAACCCCTAACCTGTCTCTCAAATACTAAAATGATTCCTTAGACATTGGTTTATTGAATATATCTGCAATCTGTTCTTTAGTGTTCGCATATACCAATTTGACTTCCTTTCCTTATACCTTGTCCTTCAAAAAGTTATACTTTATTGATATATGCTTAGTCTTAGAGTGAAATATCGAATTTTTAGACATGTCAATAGCTACAGAGTTATCACAGTAGATAACTACTGGTTCACTACAATTTACCTTGGGGTAAGTGAACAAAGTTGTTTCCACTTAGTGTGGAAGTTTTACACTTAGACAAAAATGGCAAATCTCACGAAGCACATGAGAAACGAAACAGGATCTCGTTTCATGTCGGGATCCCGAGCCAAAATTTGAAATGGGATCCCGTTTAGCTTCGAGATCCCAAGCCTAGATATAAGAAATAGGATCCCATCCCATTTCAAAAACAAAATGAGATCCCATCCCATTTCTTTTTTTTTTTAATAAAAAATACAAGCTATATATACAGGAAATATAAAATTTATATATAAGTCACATTTCTCTTTGTCTTTTTTTTTCCTTTCTATCTCACTTTGTCCCCTCTCTCCCAAAATCTAAAACTATGTCTCTACCTCTCTCTCACATCCTTAACTCTTTACTCTTTATCTCCACTCTCTCTATACACCTCCCCTTACCCCCTACCTACCTATATTTCTCTATATATACATCTCTACCTCTCTCTTAACATACCATCTCTCTCCCAACCAACTTATCTTTCTCTACATATGTCATAATAGGTCCTACTAAGGGGTCTTATGTTATAATAGGTCCTAGTAAGAGGTATGATGTCTTAATAGGTCCTCTTAAGGGGTTGTATAGCATAATAGGACCTATGATGACAGAATAGGTCGTATTATGTCATAATAGGACCTATTATGACATAATGGGATGTATTATGTCATAATAGGACCTATTATGTCACAATGGGACCTATTATGACATAATAGGATGCATTATGACATTATAGGTCCTATTATGACATAATACCCCTTAACAAGTCCTAGTAAGGGGTATAAAGTCATAATAGGTCCTCTTAAGGGGTTTTATGACATAATATGACCTATGATGTCATAATAGGGCCAGTGATGACATAATAGGACCTATTACATCATCATAGATCTTAATATGTCATTATTAGTCCTATTATGACATAATACCCTTTGATAGGTCCTACTAAGGGGTATAATGTCATAATAGGTCCTCTTAAGGGGTCTTATGACATTATAGGATCTATTATCATAATATGTCCTATTATGTGATAATCGATCCTATTATGTCATAATAGATGGACTACTAAGGGGTCTTATGTCATAATAGGTCCTCTTAAGGGGTCTTATGACATAATAGGACCTATTATGTCACAATAGGACCTATTATGTCACAATAGGACCTATTATGACATAATAGGTTGTATCATGACATTATAGGTCCTATTATGTCATAATAGGTCCTGTTATGACATAATACCCCTTAACTCTCTCTAAAAGTACCATCTCTTTCTCCCAACCAACTTATCTTTCTCTACATATGTCATAATAGGTCCTACTAAGGGGTCTTATGTCATAATAGGTCATAGTAAGAGGTATAATGTCATAATAGGTCCTCTTAAGGGGTATTATGACATAATAGGTCGTATTATGACATAATGGGACCTATTAGGATATAATAGGTCATATTATGACATGAGAGGTCCTATTATGTCACAATAGGTCCTATTATGACATAATACCCCTTAACAAGTCCTAATAAGGGGTATAAAGTCATAATAGGTCCTCTTAAGGGGTTTTATGACATAATATGACCTATGATGTCGTAATAGGACCTTTGATGACATAATAGGACCTATTACATCATCATATATCCTATTATGTAATTATTAGTCCTATTATGACATAATACCCTTTAACAAGTTCTACTGAGGGGTATAATGTCATCATAGGTCCTCTTAAGGGGTCTTATGACATAATATGACATATTATGACATGACATCCTCTTAAGGGGTCTTGTGACATTATGGGATTTATTATGACATAATAGGTCCTAGTAAGAGGTATAATGTCATAATAGGTCCTCTTAAGGGGTCTTATAACATAATAGGTCCTAGTAAGAGGTATAATGTCATAATAGGTCCTCTTAAAGAGTCTTATAACATAATAGGACCTATTATGACATAATAGGACCTATTATGACATAATAGGACCTATTATGACATAATAGGACCTATTATGACATAATAGGTTCTATTATGTGATAATCGATCTTATTATGTCATAATAGGTCCTACTAAGGGGTCTTATGTCATAATAGGTCCTAGTAAGAGGTATAATGCCATAATAGATCCTCTTAAGTGGTCTTATGACATAATAGGACCTATTATTACATAATAGGACCTATTATTACATAATAGGACCTATTATTACATAATAGGACCTATTATTACATAATAGGACCTATTATTACATAATAGGACCTATTATTACATAATAGGTCATATTATGTCACAATAGGACCTATTATGACATAACATGACCTATTATGTCACAGTAGGACCTATTATGATATAATAGGTCCTATTATGTCACAATAGATCCTGTTATAACATAATACCCCTCAAATCTCTCTAAATGTACCATCTCTCTCTTCCAACCAACTTATCTTTCTCTACATATGTCATAATAGGTCCTACTAAGGGGTCTTATGTCATAATAGGTCCTCTTAAAGGGTCTTATAACATAATAGGTCGTATTATGACATAATAAGTCGTATTATGTCATAATAGGACCTATTATGTCACAATGGGACCTATTATGACATAATAGGTCATATTATGACATTATAGGTCCTATTATGTCGCAATAGGTCCTATTATGACACAATACCCCTTAACATCTCATAGTAAGGGGTATAAAGTCATAATAGGTCCTCTTAAGGGGTTTTATGACATAATATGACCTATGATGTGAAATAGGACCTACGATGACATAATAGGACTTATTACATCATCATAGATCCTATTATGTCATAATTGGTCCTTTTATGACATAATACCCTTTAACAGGTCCTACTAAGGGGCATAATGTTATAATAGGTCCTCTTAAGGGATCTTATGACATAATAGGATCAATTAAGACATGACAAGTTCTCTTAAGGGGTCTTATGACATTTTAGGACCTATATGACATAATAGGTCCTATTATGCGATAATCGATCCTATTATGTCATAATAGGTCCTACTGAAGGGTCTTATGCCATAATAGGTCCTAGTAAGAGGTATAATATCATAATAGGTCCTCTTAAGGGGTCTTATGACATATAGGACCTATTATGACACAAAAGGACCTATTATGTCACAATGAGACCTATTATGACATAATAGGTTGTATTATGACATTATAGGTCCTATTATGTCACAATAGGTCTTGTTATGACATAATACCCCTTATCAAGTCCTACTAAGGGGTATAAAGTCATAATAGGTCCTCTTACGGGCTTTTATGACATAATATGACCTATGATGTCATAATAGGACCTATGATGACATAATATGACCTATTATGTCATCATACGTCCTATTATGTCATAACCAGTCCTATTATGACATAATACCCTTGAATAGGTCCTACTAAGGGGTATAATGTCATAATACGTGCTCTTAAGGGGTCTTATGACATAATAGGACCTATTATGACATGACATGTCCTCTTAAGGGGTCTTATGACATTATAGGACCTATTATGACATAATAGGTTCTATTATGTGATAATTGATCCTATTATGTCATAATAGGTCCTACTAAGGGGTCTTAAGTCATAATAGGTCCTAGTAAGAGGTATAATGTCATAACAAGTCCTTTTGAGGGGTCTTATGACATAATAAGACCTATTATGACTTAATAGGTCATATTATGTCATAATAAAATCTATTATGACTTAATAGGTCATGTTATATCATAATAAGACCTATTATGACACAATGTGTCATGATAGGTCCTATTGTGACATAATAGGTTGTATTATGACATTATTGGTCCTATTACGTCACAATTTATAAGATCTTCTAAAATCTAGAATCTGTATTATAACTCCTAGAGATCTGAAACCACTCTCAAACATCTTGCCAATATATACATAAAATATAACTTAAAGTATAAGAAAGGAAAAAGACAAAGGAAAATGTGACTTAAAATTAAATTTATATTTTGTGTATATATAGTTTGTTTGTTTAAAAAAAAAAAAAAATTAAATAAAAAAAGGGAAACGTGATCCCGTTTTCCTGTTTGCTAAATGTATTTTTAATTATTTTAAAAAATGAAACGGGATCTCGTTTCATAAATGGGATAAACGGGATCCCGTTTCTAAAAAATTCAAACTTTTGTTCGATTGTAGCTTCAGTTTTGCCTTGGGAAATGGCTTGGAGAACCGACCCTTTGGCTTGGACCTAGTTTGACCTACAACTTGAAGGCCAAATCAATCTTCATATAAAATAATGACTTCAAAAATATATCTGAACACCAAATTTTCAGAATTTTTTTAAACAATGAAAACCCATTATAGTAGAGACTGTCTAGATTAGAAATATGTAATTTTAAAAAAAAATGGATTAATATTTTTATTTTAAAAATAATTACTAATGGAAGAGGTCCATAAACTCGAAATAACATGGTTTTTAGTTTTTTAATAACTTTTTTGTCTCTAAGTTTTTTGAATTTTTTTTTATATGGCATCAAACTAGAGATAATTCTATACAGTTAAAAAAAAAAACCAAAAAATGTTAAGTTTAGGTCAAATTATGCTTGCCGTACACTCGATTTTTTCAAAACAATGATTATGCCCAATAAAAAATTAACAAAAAAAAATATGCAGAAAAAAATTACAAAAAAATATTCTCATAAAAGGTGATTGAGTTATAGATCTTTTCCCAAAAGGATTTATAAAAATAATTTCATTTAGGTCAAATTATGCTTTGTGTACACATGCATGGTATGGTCCTGAAAAGTGACTTTTAAACTATAGGTTTTAGTAATGCCTATTCAAACTTCATTTTTAAGATCTAGGTATTAAAATAAAAAACATATTTGGAAAGTAGACTTCGAGCACTACATTTTCTATTATTGAATTTTTTCAAGATTCATTCTTTAAGTGCCTCAAATATTTAGGTCAAATAGGATGAAATTGAAAAAAGGGAAAAAAATTCCACTTTTTGGCCAAAAAGTGGACACAACTTCTTGCAGGTACGCCCTGATATCCTTCAACATTTGCTTCATCCACAAGACTTGAGTGCAATTAGTTGTTGCTGCAACATACTCAGCTTCTGCAATAGATAAATAAATGCATGACTAATTTTTGCTGATCAATGAAACCAGTTTCTTTCCAAGAAAGAAAGCTCCACCAGAAATGCTCTTGTTGTCATTAGTATCTCCTGCCCAATTGGAGTTAGTATATGCACATAAAGTGAAATCATCATTTTTAGAATACCATGAACCATATTTTGTTGTTCCTTGCAAATACCGGAATATCCTCTTTATTGCACATTCATGATTTTCTTTAGGATTACTTTTATATCTTGAAACAATACTTACTGCATTCATAATATCCAGTCTAATCTGAGTTAAATATTACATACCACCAATCATAGACTTATACCTTGTTAGATTTACCGGTATAGAAGTATCCTTGATAGATAATTTCTCACTTGTCACCATAGGAGCACTTACCGATTTGGAATTATCCATACCAAACTTCTTCAACAATTCCCTTAGATACTTAGTTTGACAGATAAAAATTCCTTTGTTAGTTTGAGTAATCTACAAACCTAAGAAAAATTTCATCTCACCAATCATGGACATTTCAAATTCATTTTTCATATTGTTAGCAAATTCCAGGCACAATTTATCTTCTCCAAAAATGATATCATCAACAAATACTTCAATAATCAGAATCTTATTATCAGTGATCTTATAATAGAAGTTACTATTAGCACTACTTTTAGTAAAACCAAGCTTCAAAAGATATTTATCCAATCTTGCATACCAAGCTCTAGGAGCCTTTTCAATCCATATAAATCTTTCTTCAATCTGCAAACCATATCTTTATCATCTGTCAATGAAAATCCATCAAGTTGTTCAATGTATACTTCTTCAAGTTCACCATTAAAAAATGCACATTTAACATCCATTTGATAAACCTTATAGTTCTTATAAGCTGCATAGGCAAGAAATAGTCTAACAACTTCAATTCTAGCTACAGGTGCAAATGTCTCACCATAATGAATTCCTTCCATTTGAGAATATCCCTTACAAACCAATCTAGCCTTGTTTCTTACAACTTTACCATCCTCATTCAGTTTATTCCTAAAAAACCCATTTAGTTCCAATAACATTCTTATTTATAGGTCGGGGAACTAAAGTCCAAGTTTCATTCTTTTCTATCTAATCTAATTCATCTTCCATAGCCTTTAACCAATGTTCATCCTTACAAGATTCAATAACAGATGACGGTTCAACTTGAGAAATAAGACATACCTCTCCATTTGCCAGTCTTCTTCTTGTCATAACTCCCTTGTTCCTATCTCCAATGATTTGATCTTCAAAATGATTTAATCTTACATACCTTGGTGTCTTTTGAACTTCAGGTTCACTGCTTTGATCATCAGTCATAGTTGAATTTTATGATAGTGTCAGTGTAACTATCTCAATTTTCTGTATCGATTTAGGCATTGTTAGTTCAATTATGATCAATTCCACTATCGGTTCCCTATCATATGATATAGAGTGATTTCTATACTGCTCATCCACTTTCATATTAGCACTCTCCACAATTTTCTCCAATATTTTCTTATAACATCTATATGCTTTGCTTTAAATTGAATAACCAAGAAATATCCCTTCATCACATCTAGGATCAAACTTTCCAATTGAATCATCTCTTTTGATATAGCATTTACTTCCAAAAATTTTGAAATATTTAACAGTAGGTGTATGTCCAAACCATAATTTATAAGGGGTTTTACAAGTTTCACCTTTGATGTGAACTCTATTGAATGTGTAGACTGTTGTACTCACTGCTTCTCTCTAGTAGATATGAGGCAATTTGGCTTCCATCATCATAGATCTTGCTGCATCCAAAATGATTCTATTCTTTCTTTCCACCACTCCATTCTGCTGAGGAGTCCTAGGTGCAGATAATTGTCTCCTAATTCCATTTGTCTAACAATAACTGTTAAATTCATGAGAAGTGAACTCACCGCCATGATTTGATTTTAGACATTTGATTTTCAATCCAGTTTTTGTTTCAACCTTTTCTCTAAAGATCTTGAATTTCTCAAAAGCTTCAGACTTATCCTTAAGAAAATTTACCCACATCATCCTAGAATAGTCATCAATAATCAACATGAAATACCTATCACCTTGAAAGCTTCTAGTCCTTGCTAGACCACATAAGTCAATGCGAATCAAATCAAGTACATCATTAGATTTATCATGTATGCTCTTAAAAGAACTTCTAACTTGCTTTCCCAATTGACATTCCTTACATACTAGATTATGAGGCTTCATAATCTTAGGTATATCTCTATCTGCCTTAGTTGAACTGATCTTAACAATACAATCAAAATTAACATGACACAACCTCTTATGCCATAACCAACTCTCATCAATATGAGAAATCAAACATGTCTTATTACCAGTGTTCAAGTGAAAGATATTACCTCTAGTCTGAATACCGGTTGCAATCTCCAAACTAGTCTTGTTAATGATTTTGCATTTTTTATCTTTAAACTGAAGTTGGAAACCCTTGTCTACCAATTGAACAACAATCAAAAGCTTATGCTTTAAACCTTCTACATAATAGACATTATCAGTATTATACTTTCCATCCAAAGAAATAATACCTCTACCTCTAATCATACATGATTTGTCATCTCCAAATCTGACTTGACTACCATTGTATTCTTGCAGGGACATAAATTTCACTTTATCTCTAGTCAAATGATGTGAGCATCCACTATCAATTACCCATTCATCCTTATCTTCAACTTTTGCTACCAGGGCCTTTTCTTCATTTATGATAGCTAGTTTCGGTTCATCTTCCTTTAAAGCATAGAACACCCATTCATTTCCATTGCCAAATCCACTAACATGATCTTCTGTCGGTTCATCTCCAAAGTCATCAGTTACTCCTTCCTCATCCTCTATGTAGCATTGTTTACTTTTCTTGAATCTATATCTGTTTTGGTTAGTCTTAAATGATTTCTTAACTCTTTCCTCAAACCTTGCATTCCTCTCAGGACATCTAGATGCAAAATGACCAATCTTATTACATGAAAAACATTCAAAAGGTTATTTTCCTTCATACTTACTTCCTGTCAGACCTTTAGGTACTCTTCTAGCAAATAAGGCTTCAAGTTGCTCAAATTATTCATCTTCTTTCCTCATATCTTCCAATTCTTTTGCATATAATAATTTCCAATCACTTTTACCAATAGATGATGATGATGATGCATGAAAAGCAGGTTTAGACTTTACAGCTCCAGAAGATCCAAATTCTTCAAGCTCAAAAGAAAATAATTTCCCAATCAGAATGTCTTTGTTAACTAAAGAGTTTGCCATTGTTCTCAACTCATTAATTGCAGTTGCCTTCATCTTGTAATCTGGTGGAAGGGCTATCAATACTTTGGAAACTATTTCATCTTCGCTCAAAAATCCTCCACAACATTGAATTCCTATAACAATCTCATTTAATCTTTCCGTAAACACAACAATTCTTTCATTATCTTCCATCTTCAAGTTTTCATATCTTACCTGGTAACCATCAAGTTTAGCCATTTTGACAGTAGGATCACCTTCATTTAGAGTTTTCAATTTATCCCACATAACCTTTGCCGATGATTTATCAGTCAATCCCATGATCTGCTGATCAGTAAGTGCACACAAGAGGGCTTCTCTAGCTCTGCAATCATTTTCAATATTTTTATCTAAGTTTGCAGGAGAAGGATTGCTAGATGCTGGATCATAAGGTGTGTATCCTTTCTTAGTGATCTCATGTATACTCTAATATCATGATATAGTGGCTGCCTTTATGTAATTCATGTATACTCTATCTATGACTGACCTAGTTGAGGGTCTCAATTTGTATAAATAGACACGTGGATGTATGATTTGAGATATAGAATGCATTTAGATTGTTGTGAATTGGATGCGAATGATTTTCAAGTAGTAGAAGTGCAAATATTAGTTTCTAATAAGCTTTGATGATCATATCTTCAAGGCAACAATGTGTTGAGAAATTAGATGAAGTTAATTATGTTTGCCATGATATTGTTAGCTTGATACAGTGGTTCCAGGAGAGTTTCATGATAATGAGATGTTGTTCATTACAATTAATTATTCCCTATACCTATTGGAAGATAGTGTGTCCTTTGATAGCCTATGCAACTCTTTGTATCTTGCCCTGAGACTGTGTATCTTAGTATTGCAAGTCCTTTGTATATTTCCTTAAGGTTGTGCATCTTATCCTTACAAGCACATTTAGGTGTAGTGAGATCCTTGGCCTTGAGACTAAAAAATTGCAATCACTTATACATATTGTGAGTGTGATTCTCACTATGGTTTTTCCCTTCTTGGATTTCTACATAAATCTGGTGTTCTTGTGTGTGTTGTATTTTTGTGCTTTCATACATTTCATATTACTTGATAAGTTAACTGTGGTTTGAAGGTTAAAGGATAATAAGTATAGTGTTTTAAGGTCTAAACAGATTCACCCCTCCCTCTCTCATCCTCATGGTGTATTCAACAATGTAGACATGGAGGGAGTGAGAGACCTAGGGAAGGAGGAGATAGAGAGGTGAGGGGAGAAAGAGAAGAGAAGGTGAGATGTCATAAAGGGATAGGGATATGGGGGGAGGAAGACAACTAGAGAGGGGAACAAAAGATAGGTGAGAGACTTAGAGGGGGAAAAGAGAGGTGAGAGACCTAGATAGTTAGATAGAGGGGTGAGATGGATAGAGAAGGATAGAGAGAGGTGGGTAATGAGACATGGATGAAAATGTAGATAGGTGGAGAGGAAATGAGGGAGAAATATAGAGAAGTTGGGAGGGAGAGGTGCTAAATTAGAAAATGGAGAGAGATAATAAGAGATAAAGGGAGAATAATAGAGAGTGGGAGAGGGAGATATATCTGAGGCTAAGGATTGAGGGGGAGATAGAGAGGGAGAGAGGAAGAAAGGGAGGGAGAGACACCAAGATAGGCAAGAGAGAGGTGCAAAAGAAAAGAGATAGAGTGAAGTATCAACATAGGAAATACCCTCAACCCTATATACTCTAAACCTTATATCCTACACTCTATCCCCAAAAACCTATAACCTAAACAATCTATATGCCCTACACCCTATACCATATAAATAAGAGAGAGAGGTAATTACCTAGAGAGGGGAGGGAGAGAGAAGAGGAGAGACAAAAGAAAAAAGAGAGAGAAGTAAATGAGATATGGAGAGATATGTAGACACAGAGTGAGTGAGGGACCTAGAGAAGGATGGGAGAGAAAGGTGAGGAAATAGATAGGATGGGAGAGAAAGGTGAGGAAATAGATAAGATAACAAGAAATTTCATAAAGGGAAATGGGTAAGGGGTGATGGAAAGAGGTGGAGAGGAAGAGAACTAGAGAGGGGACAAATAGAGAAGTGAGATACTTGGAGGGGGGAGAGAGGTGGGTAATAAGGCATGGATGGAGAGGTATAGAGGTGGAGAGCAAGGGAGGGAGAAACATAAAGAGGGGAGAGAGAGAGGGTGGGAGGGAGAAGTGACAAACTAGAAAATGTAGAGAGAGAATAAGAGGGGGAGAGAAAAAAGAGTGGGGAAGGGGAATAAATATGGGGGTAAAAAGGGAGGGTGAGATAGAGAGGGATAGAGGAAGAAAGGGAGGGAGATAAATAAAAAAGGAAGAGAAGGGAGAGATAGAAAAGAGGGAGAGGGAGAGGGAAAGATAGACAAAAAGTATCAATATGGGAAACACCCTCAACCCTACATACCCTAAACCCTATACCATGAATCTTGTACCCTAGGCCATATACCAGTACCCTTAACCTAAATTATATACCCTCAATCCTATACCATAAAACCTATATTGTACACCCTATTCCATAAGTCCTATACAAGGAAGGGAGAGGTGATGACTATGAGAGGGGAGGGAGAAGTAAAATGAGAGAGAGAATAACAAATAGAAAGATAGATATAAGGAGGGAGGGAGGGAGAAGTACATAGGGAATGACTGAGAGACCTAGAAAGGGGTGAGGTAGAGAGGTGAGGGAGAGAGAGAAGCTCACAAAGAGAAATATGGGGAAGGAGTTAGGTAGAGAGATGGAGAGGGGAGGGATGTAGAGGTGAGAAACCTAGATAAGAGGGAGAGAGGGGTGAGAGACCTAGTGGAAGAGGTAGAGGTGAGAGAGATAAAGGGGGTGAGAGAGGTGAGTAATGAGACGGGGAGGGAATGGAAGTGAGGTAAAGAGGGAGGGAGAGAGAGACCTAGAGATGGAGAGAGAGGGAAGGGAAACAATGAGAGGGAGAGAGAAGAAGAGTTTGGGGGAGATAAAGAGAGTGTGATAGAGAGAGTGAAAGAATGCTAATAGAAACATGTTGTAAGTCTAAAAATTTATACGATCTTCTACAACTTAGAATCTACATTAACTCATAGAGATTTCAAACCACTCTCAAACATCTCATTAATTATAAATTCTTTGCATTGGAAAACACCAACCCTTTGGGTTCAATAAAAATACAAAATATTACGATCGTGTTAAGCTCTCTCTTAGCTATACCATATAATTTTTTTCACATTTTGATTATGTTAATGTTTTCATCTTTAATTTCTTTTGTTAGGCATGTTTTTTTTGTTAAAAACCAGCATGTACTATTTTGGGTTTAATTGTTTACTCGGTCATCAAATCTTGAAACAAATTAAACTTTTAGAAACTAGATTCCATTCTAAATGTATTGAAAAATAATAATTTTCAATTAGTTTAAAAAAAAATTAGTGGGGAGCACACTCAAATTTCTATTTTTCAAGATGTGTCCATGTTGAAAATTAGTAAAAACTCATAATTCATTTAAAAATTAACCAAAATTTTGGCATAAACTAAATGGAATTAGCTAATTTCTCACTGGAGTGATTTTTTGAAATTCTAAAAAAAAGTTAACATTTTAGGGTACTCGGGACACAACAGATGCTATGTTATATTAAAAAATATACCACTTTGTGATCCTCATTTTTGAAACCCTTAATATCCACCATCTAAAAAAAAATCGTAGTTTAGAAAGTAGATTCAGAACACTACAACTCTTGTTCTTGTTGCATCGTCAAATTTTGAGTGTAAATACCTTTAATTTCTCGTCGAAGTTTAGAATTTGTTAATTTAGGAAAAAAAGCACGACATCTTAAGACCCCCTTTTGGTCCCCCATCTTGGTGCACTTATCTACATAAGGGTTTAGGTTATATGAAAACTTATTAGATTCTAACCCTAACAGATATAGAAGATCCTAGAAATTTGCAAGTGTAGTAACACACCTTATGGTTGAGAATACATGTTCTAAACTTATTCTACAATATCATATTAAGTTTTTAGGAGATTCAACTCACTATGAAGTAATATTCATTTTTTTTTTGTCTTACTATTGAGCATAAGATGCATACTATTGGTTTCATTATTCATAGTTTGTAGTAATTTTACAAAGCACCTAGCAATCAACGAACACATTGGACCTAGAAGAGTTGATGGACTACACTAACATTTGTTGATCCATGATAACCATATTCATTTCAAAAGATCCTTTTACTTGTTTGACCAGCTTCACATTGCATTTTTCATTGACCTTTGTCCCTTGTTACAACCAATCGATATCATTGTTAAGGTTATAAGTGGCTATATAAATAACTTGCATGATCATTTGATGCTAGTCAACTTGAAGCTATTAAGTTAGTTTGGGTTCTATCTCAAAATCTTCACATTCCATTATAGTATAATTTAAATTTTATAATTCACACACATTGTGTCCATTCGTAATTAGATGAGTGAGGTCTAATATGTTGGAAGCCCATTGTGGTAGATTGCAATTTCATTATGACTATGACTAAATAAGAATTTCTTGTTGTCTTACTATTTCATTGAGTTTTGTTGTGTGTTGTTTCCTTTTCCTACATAGTAAGATAATCCTTAAATGTGTCCTCCATTTATGATGTCATTACATGATGGATGACATAAACAAGGAACATATTATCAACCTTGCTAATTATTCTCAACCAATTGAATTATAACTCTTTGTTCTTTTTACATATATTTGAACCCCATTAACTTTATTTGTACTTAATAAAAAACTACAATATATCACAATCAATATTTTTTTGCTACAAATAATACTAAGAAAAAATTAGATCTAAAATTTATATTAAAAACATCCATAAGACACCCTTCTTCTCATTTCTATTTTATCCACATACCATTTAAAGATTAGCTTGTGATTCTACTTTTAAATTTAAAATGAATACCAGCTTTTTTTTTTGCCAACTCACAATGTAACACTAGAAAATACATAAACAATAATGAAGCACACAAAAAAAACAATAATTTTTTATTATTAAAAACGAACACTTAAATTATATAAATAACTTTGAATCTATAAAAAACTAAAATCAAATATAAAAGCAATTATATATATGCCCTTTTATTCTAGTTTTGAAATATAAAGATTATAAATATGCCCTTTTATTCTAGTTTTGAAACATATCTTTATATTCTTATAATTTTTTATTTATTTTTTAATAGAAACAAGTCAACAATCTGAGTCTGTATACATCTAAATCAGCAAGTCATTTTTGGCTAAGCAGTCACATGCAGGGAGATCCAATCCATGAAAGTAACAGTGCGGAATCTGGCCTGAACGGACTTGAGAGTTTGAACTTTGATAGATGGCTTTTCTATCACATGATATCATCGGCATCAATTGAACTACAACCCTTAAACACTTATAATCTTTTAATCTAAAATATTCTCGGGTATTCCAATTTTATTTTACTCAAAAAGATATTGAATAATTTAATAATTGAAAAATTAACATCTCAATTAATTCAACATTTCAGAATAGCTAATTGAGCACTTTCTATTTGCCTTCAGTTTACAATAGGTCTGATCTCCTTGACGCCTAGCTGTATGATGTTGGGTGACTGGTATCTTCTTATTACACAACCCAGATAAGCATAAGCATTTTGTTCCTCCATGAAAGCTTCTCTCATCACTAACCTTCTCATTACAATTTGGTTTAACAACCCTAGATGGACTTTGGATATCCTTCTGCAACCCTCCTCTTTGATGGGATTCTGCCTCCATTCAACTTACTGTTCTACATCATACAATAAACAAACATTAGTTTAACGTACCATAGATAATTGTATGTATGAGAAACTAAAAATTAGCATTGAGACACATGGGGTTAATGCTATAATAGAATCAATGGTGAGATCTACTAGAACACCCAAAAAAAAAAATTATACTTTCAGATTTTTACATAAAAAACATTCAAATCATCTCATATATAACACTCAACAATAACATTAGTTTAACGTACCATAATCTCAAATTATCCACCACTGTAATGTGAAGGATACTATCAGTTTTCACCATTGTTTCTCTATTTATTTTCAACAGATAATAAGAAAAACACATACCAGCTTTTCTGCCTTGCGTTATTGCTTTATTTATCTGAGCAATCTCTCAACAGATGTATCTATTCACTGCTTCCTTTCACAGCTGAGAAGAGGTATTATATCCACATAACATCTGTGTACTTTGTTATAGTGAAATGTGTTGTTATGGCCATGATATTTACAAACAAAAGCAATACAAAAGAATGGGAGTTGATATCTAACCCTGTGACGATACTTCTAATGTAATAATCCTTACACAAGCGAACAAAAAACATAGATGACTGTGAAAAATGACCTATTACAATATAGACAATAAATATCATAGTTCCTACAAGGAGTTTATATGTCTTTTTACATCTGGCATTATCAGTAAAGAGTTCACAAGCTGGCATTGAAAGAAAAGATCAAATACTACAAATTAAGGTCACAATTAAAAAATATTTTTCTTATTTTTAAATATAATTTAGATTAATTTTGGTTAATAAAAAGAGGATACATATTTATCTTATTCGGTATAAATGGAATATAAAATTTTTATTGATTGTTTGACTATTCAACTGATTAATATTTAAGTAGAATGAATTTCAACTATATCAACCCAATAGTAACAACTAACCCATGTACTATTGTTTTATTTTGACAAGATGTAAAAGTTTAACTGATTTCACTTTGGCATAATTTTATAAACAATAAAAGTGGAGTTTTGTGGGAATCCCCTCACTTACCCTCTCCAATTAAATATATAATATCTAAAAGGAGTTTTACATTCAATTTAATTCATAAAAGAGCGTCATTTTCCCATCATTTGAGTAGAGAATATAACAAAAAGTTGAGAGCATGTTGATTCAACTATGAATTATGTATTCTATCTTTTATAATAGTTTCTAAGTATTATTTATGTGTTCATGTAAAGTTAATTATTAGACATTATTTTCTGAGTTTGTCTAAACCAACATGTCACAATAGGAATTTGGTAGAGTTCCTTACCACACTAAAGCACACTAGATTTGAGGACTTTTAGAAAGGGAAAATATCTCCATATCATCCATTTTTGAGGCATAATTACCATCCTCTTTTAGAAAAAAAAAACCTTCTATAATTTCCACTTCTTATACCAATAGTTGTAGATTCTCTTCTACCTCAATGGTTCTAGTGGAGGCCAAACCATAAAATTTATTTCTAGTTATGTGCTAAGAGTTCCTAAAATTGAGCACTACATTATCCACTACAAAGTTCAAATCACCATGGTGCTTCTCCCTCGTGTAACATTACCCTCAATCCTTTAGCATTTCCTTGTTCTATATTATTTCAAATATGTTTGAGACAGACGTTGGTAAAATATAAATTTCAAAACGTAAACTTCTAATTTTTAAATAAAATCGTGCCCTACTATTTGTTTATTGGCATCACAAATATATCCACCTTGAAAGAATAATACATCATTCATCCACATATTTTATTTATCCACACATGCCTGCATGTGCGCGCGTGCGCGCACACACACACAATCACCCTAGTCAGGCAAATGTGAGGTTTTGTCTATCCTGAAGAATAAAAGTCTAGTGGCCAAATGAATAGGTATGAGTAAGGGAACATTATTAAGGAATGGTATTGAGAATGAGTCATAGGCACCATATGGTATAAGTATTTGATGACGTTGTCACTTGTACAAGCTCAAGATACCACTCAATGCTAGGAATTAAGGTATCTCAACCTTATTATTTCCTAGCATTGGTTTTTTAAATTAATATATAGTTATTTATGCCTAAGTTTGTATTTTTCTTGCACATCCTATTTCATCCTTTAGTCTAACTTCGCATGGTAAGTTGTCATCATGTCGGGAGGTAACATGAGAGGTAACAAGGATGTTTATCCTCACATGAGGAGGTAGGTGTCCCTCTTTGTGGTAGATATTATTTTCCATGTGTCGACATCTTGAGCAATGTGTAAGAGGTTATGATTATTATGACATGACAATTTCCTATGACAAATTGTGGCATGTAAGAACCAGATTCTATGACAAGTTGGACAAGTGTCATGAGGCATTTATGCATGGAGAAGGTGGGTGCCCAAGTTGGATAATGAAAAGCTATAAGAGAATTAGCTATTAAGAATCAGTAATGATGGATTATTTTATAGCTATTTATTGTCAATTATGATAAATTCTATGACAATTGTAAGGTGTGTAAGAGAATCTTTCATAAAAAATAATGCAAAAAATTGGGTGCCCAAGTTTTGTTGCATGCAAGAGGGGCTAGAGAATCTTGTACAAGTGTTGTTTCATGCTTAAAGATGGTTGAAAACTGTACCGTGCATTATTTGGACACCCATTTTTTTTTGGCTTGGTCTAGAAGCTTCATCCTTTCTTACTTTCCATATATATATTGGACGTCTCATTTTGTATATTGTAATTTGTATGTAATGCCATGTTGCTGAAAGAGCTCCAAATTTTGACATTGTAAACTCCCGTGAAGAAGAATTTCTCTGCGAGTGATTGTAACTTAACAATTGTTTATTCTTATACATTGAGAAGGCTTTGGGAGTGTGGGGTTTTATCCTAAAAGGGTTTTCCCCATGTACATATAGTATTATGGCATTATTTCTTTGGTGCATGCTATTTTATTGATAGTATGTGATTCTCCTCATTGTAACTATTAAGGATTTTAAAAAAACATTGCACTATCTCCTCTCATTAGATTGGTTTAGGAAACATTTTTGCATAGCTTGCTTCCCTTTAGTTGATATCAGAACCTAACCTAGCCAATTTTTGTCCCATTGTTGGGTAGAAGATTTTTTTGACTAATCTCTAGTTATGTGTGAGCTTGTTGTAAATTATTTTGTAACCTTGTTGCAAGAAAGAGATGGATAGCACATCCAAAAGAATAATTTGTGAATAATTTTAATGGCACTAACTTTGATTTGTGGAAAATAAAAATGGAGGATATGCTCATTGAAAGAGATTTGAGGGTTGCAATATTTGGTTCTATATTAGTAACTATGACTTGAATTGGTTGGGACTTGATGAATTTAAAAGCCAAGGGTCTTATTAGACTCTATTTTTGAGAGTCCATGTTCCCAAATCTCCATAAAGAGAAGATTGCATATTTTCTATGGAAGAAGCTTGGAGATGTTTATCAATAAAAATCCTTGGTAAATAAGTTATTTATAAGGAAGAAGTTTTTTCCTTGAGAATGGAAGATGGAGGATCTATAGCTGGTTATTTCAATACATTTAATATGCTAGTTTCCAATTGACCTTTATGAGTGTGAAGATGGTGGAGGAGGATCATTTCATGACCTTACTGTTTTCTTCGTTGGACTTGTAAGACCAACTTCTAATGGTTATCAAGAGTACAACAACCAAGTTCAAGATGGATGAGTTTTTTGCATTGATACTTTCCAAAGAGATGCAAAACAAAACTTTTGAGTCAGCTAAGGAAGCTCTTATGGTTCATAGGAGATCAAAAGATAAAGGAAAGAAGAAGGACAAGAAAAAATAAAAAACTCGATCCATATCTCATGGAAGATTTAAGTCTCCTAGAAAGTCCAAGCTGAAGTTGTAGAATTGTAGAAAAATCGATCACATTGCAAAAGAGTGTAAGAGGAGAAAAATAAGAAAAAGAGAATCCCTCTAATTTATATTTAGAAGAATCCTCTTAGGATGATAGTGAACCATTTGTCACAACCTTGTCAACACATGCATTGAAAGATGTATGGTTGATAGATTCAGGTGCATCTTTTGGCATGTCTAGTCATTAGAGTTGGTTTCAAAATATGAATAATATGATGGTGGAAAGGTGTATCTTGTTGATGAATCTCATCTAAATATCATTTTCTCTGGAATAATCAATATTAGATTCTCCAATGGTAGAGTGAAGGGAATTAATGGTGTTTTGCATATCCTAGGTTTGGCATAGAACCTACTTTCTATAGGTAAATTGAATGATGTGGGTGTGTAGAATATTTTCTCACAAGGTAGATGAAAGATGACCAAAGGAATTATGGTGCTTGATAAGGGTTTTTTATTGGCATAATGTATAAGTTGGATGTAGACATTGTTAATTTGCAATAGTTCCTTTGTGGAGCTAAAGAAGAGATCTTTAGATTCTTCATCCTTGTTGTCAGATTGAGTTGTGAAGAAATCTATTGCTTCTACATCTAATGGTCATGATTTTTGGGTACCTAATGGTACCAATTATTTGGAGATGAAACTTCCAACAAAGAAGACAATGTTATGACACCAAAGACTTGGTCACATTGGCGAGAAATGTCTCAAAAACCTAAAGCATAACTGCCTCATTGAGAGGCTTGATTATTGCAATCTTTAGTTCATTTTTTTGCGAACACTACATATTTTGGAAGAAATTTTTTTTTCACTTTTATTCTAGTTCTCACAAACTTACTGGGATGTTGGACTTGATACATTTTGTTGTTTTTGGTCATGTTAATGTTCCTTAAATTTTGAAATATGTCTATTTTGCATCATTTATTGATGACTATAATAGAAGCTCATTTATATTTTTCTCATAAGTAAAGTTGAATTCTTTAGTTAGTTTAAGGATTGTAAGGCTCTTGTTGAAAATAAAATTAATAAAAAGATTAAGTGTTTGAGGATTGACTGGTGAGTTATTTTGGCAAATTTTGATAGGTTCTATAAGGGCTATGGGATTTAGAGGTGCAATAAAACTCCATATACCCCATAGTACAATGAAGTTGTATAGAGGATGGATAGAGCTATGAGTATTCTTAGTGGTGTTGGCCTCAAACAAAATTTTTGGGTTAAAGTTTTTGTCACTTTTTTCTATCTAGTAAATAGATATCTTTTATCAACACTTGTTGATAAGACACCCATGGAGGTGAAGCTAGGTAAGAAACCTTGATTAAGACGTCAAATTATTTGGTTACAAATATTCTACTCATATTCTAAGTGAGAAGAGGTCCAAGTTGGAGAATAAGGCTATTAAGTGTATATTTATTGGCTATGGCATCAGTGTAAATGGGTACAATATTTGGGATCTTGTGACCCAAAGGGTTAGATGAATCCTTCAATAGTTGAACTATAATCAAAGAAACAAGAGGTGAAAAAGGAGGTAGTTTAAGTTCCACCTATTTTGATGAAAGAAGAATTGTGAGCTCCTAATGGACTTGATGATGAGGAGAGCTCTAGTAGCTCTAAAAGTTAAGAAGAAGTAGAAAAATATGAACTTTAGCCTTTGAGTCCAAGTATACAAGAATTAGGTTGAAATTGAATAGATTTGGTTATTCATTGTCATATTCAATTTGTATTTTTTCTTTGATTGCTAACACTGATGAGCCTAGGATAATTAGAGAGAATATGAGTATTCATGATGCAAATCCTGGATGAAATCCATGGATAAAGATATGGCTTCTTTGAAGGAGAATAATAAATGGTATCTAGTTACTTTTTCTAAAGGACATAAGCATGTGGGATGTAAATGGGTGTTCATAAAAAAATTTGGTCATGATGGTAGTGTTGAGAAGCATAAAGAATGGTTGGACATGAAGGGGTAATCCCATTTTGAGGGAATAGATTGTGGTGAGATTTTTTCTCTTATTGAAAAAGTGACATCCATTTAGTTCTTGTTATCACTTGCTACAAATTATGACTAATAAATCAAATAGATTTATAACTTTCTTACAAGTGTTAAAGTCATATTTATGACTTCAATGACACTAAGTGTTACTTGTAACAACTTATCTAGTAAAAATAACAAGTGAGATGTTTATTTTCATATGGATACATGATTAAAATAAATTCAAAAAAATATAGATATTAGAAATGCAAGGTAGATGACACTTGATCCAGATAGCTGGTTGCCATGTTTAACTATTAAAATTTAAGTCTTTGGTATTTGATTGTGATTGTAAAATATATCAAATTTCTAGCTTTGATGATAGTTTTCAAACAAATAATTTTGATACTAGGAGTCATCAATGATTAAGAAGATTCCTATGGTTATAAAGTCATCTATAAATTCGCCTTCCAATATAAACAAGAAAAAAAGCATCCTAAAACAATTGTTATATCTTTGTATGTCTATTGAATATTTAGAAGAATTAGATGTAGGAATAAATTGTTTACAAAATCCTAGCTAGAATCACTATTCAATTTAAATAATTTATGATTTTGTAGTGTCATAAAATTGCGACCTTGGCAATTTTTTACTGCATTAGGGTCCTCACACATGCGAGTTCGAATCCTCTAGCCTGATCGGAGACCAAAGATTGCTTAGTCTACAGAAACAACTTCTTCCTTGGCCTCTGCATCACCCCGTCCACACTCTTCCCTAGAGAAAGGGGTAGGACAGGGGCATGGTGCCACTGGCTCCCTTGGACAGGGGCGTGGTGCCCTTGTCCTCCTAGGATAGGGGCATGGTGCCCTTGTCCTCCTAGGATAGGGGCATGGTGCCCCTGTCCTTTCCCTATTTTGGGGCAGGACCCTTCCTAGGTTTGCATTGTTGGTTGTACATCTAGCGAGAAACTCCCCCAATGTCGGCCCATGACAAAAATTAGATCCACTAACATGTATTTAAGGGAAATTCATCCTCTCATTTGCATAAGCTGGATAGGTCGAAGTTGGATAGATTCAAGTTGCATAAGTGATCAAGCATTCAAGCATTCTTTTCCATCATTGGGCATTCTCAAGTCTCCCTTCAAGGCTAGGTGTTGCAATCAGGTCAAGGATTCAACCATTGAAGAGGAGATTGATTTAAACATTCAATTCCACACAAGTACTTCTATCAACATTTCTACTACAACATCCCTTGAGGTGATTTATAATCCAGTCTTTCATTTACAACTACTTGCAAGTACTTTCTTTCATTACTTGGTTAATTCCAAAACTGGGATTTGACCTAAAGGCAAACTCCCAATCCCAACCTATTTCCTCTCTTTTTTATGTGTAGGTTGCAGGTACATAGCTATACTTTCAGATTCGGGCTTCATTTGCAGAGACGAAAAAACCCTTTTCGTTTCGTGGATTTTTCGAAGGACTGTGTACATTCTCACCATGATTTGGACAAATTTTCCTCAAATTCACAGGGCGATTTTGTCTCGATATTTTAATACCAAATCCAGGTGCACAAATTCATCCCATATTCTGATCTCAAGTTATAATCAATTCTTTATCACTTTTGCACTACATAATTCAATCAACTTCTTTTCCATTACCAACAAGGAAGAGGAGATCAAATTAATATTCTCAATTCATTCAGAATTCAATCTACCATCTTCATGTGGAGAGATTGAATCTAGTTAATTATCCTCTCCTCTTCCTAATGTAACATGGTGAAAAGTGTTGAAGGGTAATCAATAGCGAAACTCTCATCTCTCTCTGAGGGAAAGGGTAGTTTCCTTCTTGATCTATCATTCACCATTTTTCCACCATTACATTTTGGTGAACTCGACATCTTGCATGCTTTCCTTGGAACAAAATTGCATATCTTTCATTTACAAGTTTCAAATTTCTACAAACTTAGTGGTTAAATCATTAAAAACCCTAGTTTTTAATTAAAATTAAACTTGTAATTTGTAAAAATTGCTTGTGGTTATCCTAGATCTTAAAATTGTTTTGATTGTCAAATTCAATTTCCTCATTGTCTTGTTCAATTTGCAATTTACAAAATTAAGAGGTTACTTGTTAAAACCCTAATTTTTAAAAATTATATTGAACTTGTGCAAAAATTGGATTTCCCTTTAATTTTCAGATTTCTGACTGTTCTCATATTTGTCTTCAATCATAGAATTCAAATTTTCAATTCCCTTGCTTTTTCCCAAATTTCAAAATTTAAAATTAAGTGGTTAGGTCATCAAACCCTAATTTTTAAAATTAATTGGATTTTGTGTGAATTTCAAATCAATTTCATTTGCATTCAGATTTCTAAACATTTTCCAAGGTGTCCCTATCCATTAGGTTTGACCCTTTTCAAAATTGCAATTCAATTCCTCTTTTTCTTCAAAACCCTAATAGGGTCCTATTTTCACATTTGCATCTTCATTTCGCCCATCTAGAGATCGTTAAAGTTGCCAATTTTGGGGGGTTAGCTTTAAAATCATTGTAATATCCATCCCTGAAATTTTTGAAAAAAGTTGGTCGGACCATGTGCGTTCCCACCACAGTCCTTGGCTTTTTTCCTAAAATTTCGAGAGACTGTTATGACTGTATTTACTAGCCTAAATCTAGAAGATTGGCTAATTTTATCGATTTTTGATCCCTCTAGAATTAGAAATACCTCCCAAATTCAACATTTTAAATTTCAAGAAATTTTTTTAAATTAAGAGGTTAATTATTGTTTGCCCTGATTTTAAAATTAATTGGTATTCCCTTGGCCTTAATTTTAAAATTCCAATTTCCTTTCATTTTTGGAAATTGTGTCATCCTCTTCTTCCAACAAAGTTCAAATTGTGTAATGATTATTTTCTTAAATTTTGCATTACTCAATTTTGTAAGTTTTGTTCTACAATTCCAAATTCAAGTTTTCTCTCTAGTGCATGAGTTTTACAACTATTAGTCATACCTATCCTATCCCCATTAGACAAAGAATTATAATTAAGGCTTCCCAAGGTTTAATTATCGAAGAGATAGAGACTAATTTGGGTGACTTCTTTAATGAGGATCATGCTATTTCTTCCCATCCTAATCACGTGCCTAGTCACCCCATTGATGGATCCCATGATGAAGAAGAAGCTTTAACTAGGGTTTCTTTAGATCAATTTTCTATATTGGACAATCAATTTGATATCTTTCAACAATGGATTTCCCAAGAATACCCTAATAGTGAAGCTCTTCCATTAATTGAAGATCTTAAGCACATGCTTCAAAGTGATAAGAATGAAATTGATATATTGCGTGGAATTGCACATATTGTTGATTCTAATGTCATGCCTATCAAGCGTTGTGCCAAAACCCTAGGTTATTCACAACCTTAAACACAAGTCAATCCTTCAATTCTTTTGACTACTCCTATGACTAGTATTCCTACTTTCACATCTAATATCATGGCTACTTCAACTCAAAATGTCATCCCTACAAACATTGGTCATGGAGGCAATCCCTTTTCTTCATTTAATCCTCCATCTTTACCTACGTCTTCATGAGTGTTCTTATTATTCCTCAACCAATCAGTGTGACACAAGGGGACAATTCCTTCAACAACTTTATTCCTCCTTTAAGTTTCCCTTTTCCTACACAATTATCACCTATGCCTACTTATCATAATATCCCACCACCTTATTCTCAGTCCATGTCTTCTTTCAATAACATCACACCACCTTCTCAATCACCTATGTCTAACATCAATTCTTTTACCAAGATGACAATTAACAATCTTGCTCAAACTGTGTCTTCCTTACAACAACAAATTGCTTCCATGAGTCAATCCAAGTTTAGTGTGCCCAACTTTGATGTTGTGAGCCCACTTTCTCTTGATATTGTTAAAGCCATGCCACCTAAACATGTTGAGATCCCTCAATTGGAACTCTATAATGGAAAAGGTGATCCTCTTACGCATGTCAAAACATTTCAAACCTTGTGTACTGATTTTTCTTATGATCAAAGATTGCTTTCAAAACTGTTTACAAGAACACTAGAGATAAGGCTTTACAACGGTATTACTCTTTGCCTTCTTATGCTATCACTTCCTTTCAACAACTAGCAAATGCTTTCATCCAACAATTTCAAAACAACATTGGTCCTAAAATCACTTTGACTGATTTAATGCATTTCAAATAAGGTGTTAAAGAAAAAGTGACTAATTTCATTGGTAGATATAAGCATTTGTGTGCTCAAATTTCTTTTCATGTACCTGATAATGATATTCAAAGAATTTTCATTTCTAATTTGCAAAAAGATATCAAAGAAAAGCTTCTTTTGTCTGAGTTTACTTCCTTTCTGTAGTTGTGCGCAACACTCCACAATTATCAACTGGTTGTGAGTCAAATGGATCAATCCACTCCTATGGCTCCGAGTGATAAGGGGGAGAGTGTTCAACAACCATTTGCGAAGTTCAAACGAACAAAAATCTTCATCATGTTCAATGATCCAATCAACAACAACCATGTGAATGCTACAACAAGTGTTCCTTCTATTTCAAAATTCTTCCAAAGAGAAAGACAATTTACTCCTTTGAATGAATCTTTACATAGTATTAATTATGTCTCAGTTGTTTCACAAAACTGTTATCAAAATTCCTCCTATAAAACAAATTGATCCTTCCAAACTTGTATCTCCTTATTTGATAACAATTCCTTTTGTCAATTTCATTGTCAACCTGGTCATGATACTGAGAAATGTTTTACATTGAAAAATAATATTCTAGACTTGATTGATAATAATATTATATTTGTGATAGGTGTGAATGATAAAGGGAATAAATCAGTAGCTCCTCCTAATCAAAATCTTGAGATTTTCATTGATCCCTTTCCTTCTCATAACTCTAATGTTATTGAGATTGTGCTTGAGATTGAGCCTAATTCACTCTCTTATGAAGAATTCACTTCTATGGCTCCAAACTTGGTTAATATGGTAGAAACACATGATATGCCTACAAATCCTTATATTACATTTGACCCTAGTGAGACAATTAGAGCACCTGATGGCCCTTTATACATAGTTACAAAGGTTAAGGATATCCCTTTCCATGGTGCCCTGATTGATCCCTTTTGCATGGTTAATATCATAACTGAAGAGTATCTTTTCACTTTAAGATTACATAAACCAATATATGATTCTTTTAATGTGGTTGTGAAGTTATTTTATGGCTTCTCTTGTCCTACCATTGGTTCTATCACCCTTCCTATTGAGTTCATGCTAAATCCATGGATGTTGACTTTGTTATCATACCTTCTTCTGAGCAATTCTGTGTGAATTTGGGCTATCCTTGGCTATCTTCCATGAAGGCTATTGCTTCTCCAATCCACAAGTGTCTTAAATTTCCTCACAATGGAGAAATCACAGCTGTGAACCATAGCTGATTTTGTCCATCCAGAAGAAGCCCTGGTGTTCCTATCGATCTCTTTTGGCCTAAATAGTTTCAATCTCTTCCATCAAGGAGTGATGCTATTTTTCAATCTTATACAAAATGGAATAATGATATGATATTATCCTTAAGTCAACCTAGATCCCCAACACTTGGCATCCCTATTATTCTTCAAGATGATATTCTTCCTCTCATGGATATAACTAATCTCCCTCCAAAGGAAGATTGTCCACCTATTAATATGGATGTGACTTTACCCTCTCTTAAGGAGAACATCAATATTCTTCCTAAGGTCAGACCTATACCTCCTCCTCATGATGGACATGGTCTTCTTCCTACACCTAATAGTCCTCCTTTCTATGGCGCAGTTCCACCTCCTTCCTCTTATCGAGAGAAGAGGCCTGCTTCTCCTCTTGTTCAACCTAAAAGACCTCAACATAAACCTTCAACTATCAAGGAGAGAAACATTCCTACTTGTTCAAATGTTCCTCCTCCTTCTCAACCTTCCACTAAGACTCGTCGGAATCGTTGTACAAGAGAATACTGATGAAGATGACGTGTTCGAGCTCATGAAGCTATCCCTCAAAATACTCAATCTCCTCAGAATCCAATAGTTGACATGATTCCCTTTTCTCCTAAGCAAGATGTTCAACCAACATATCCATATCATAAGTTGCATTAAACATGTGACGGTTTTACTCATATTCATTTTCTTGCTCCTCTTTCTCTAAACTTTGATGAAGAAATGGGTGAAAATGTTATTCATAATGGTAATACAACTCCTAATGCTTCTAATAGTGAGTATGAGTATGTTGATGTGGACAAGGATTTATCGGATGAGTTTTTACAAACCCTAATCCTAGCTCCTCGAATCAAACAAAGTGACTTACAACATGAGCATAGTCCTTATTTGGATCTTGTGATAGCTCCATCTGCTATGCTCAATATCGTTCCTCTGGCATGTTGCTCTCCTTCTCGAAATAGTGATCGGTAAGATCAGGAAGTGGATGTCGTACTAGATTAGCAATATTAGCACTGCAAATCTTTCTCTCTCTCATTTCTTTCTCTTTTGTGACCATTCTTCTATGTGTATCCCTATTCTTCTATTGTTCCCTTAATGTCTACTTGGGGATGATGCAAAGCATTGAGATCTTTTCTTGGTCTCTTTCATGTTGACTCAAAAGACATCCTCTCTTCCCTTTCTTCTAAGGTAGTGTCCTTTGGGGAATGAAGATTATTATATGCATATACATACATGATATACATGAGTTATCATGCATCATACTGACCCCGAGGAAAGCGACACTACCTCATGTTTTGTGTTCATTATCCTTGGGTTTATTCCTTGATTGGGGGATAAATCCTTGTGATAACGTGCTCCCTCCTTCTCTCTCTTGGGTGTATCCTACCTTAAAGAAATCGCTCCCAATAAGGTGCGTGCGATCACTTTAATATGGGGGCATACACTCCGCTCATAGTTTCCTTCCTGTGATACTTAGAATTACAGTGAACTTTGTTTTGCTTTGTAATCTTTTGTATCCTTTCTTTCATGACTCATAGTGAAGGGAACTTTTCTACTTGTAGTCATGGTTCTCCCCTTCTTGATCTTCCCTTTTACTTTGTCAATCGATGTTGTAAGATCCTAAGTCCACTGGGGGCTTAGTGCATCTTGCCTCCTTGACGTAGTAGAAGTCTTTCAATCTTGTTTCCTTGAAATTTACCAACAGTATTGGCATACACTTATACTCCTACTAAAGTGGGGGCTAAATGTAGTGCCATAAAATTGTGACCCGAACAATTTTTGATTGCATTAGGGTCCTCATGCATGTGAGTTGGAATCCTCTAGCCTGATTGGAGACTGAAGATTGCTCAGTCTGCAGAAACAACTTCTTCCTTGGCCTCTACATCACCCCATCCACACTCTTCCCTAGAAAAAGGGGTAGGAAATGGGTGTGGTGCCCTTGTCCTCCTAGGAGGGGTGTGGCGCCCCTGTCCCTACCCTATTTCGGGGCAGGACCCTTCCTAGGGTTGCATTGTTGGTTGTGCATCGGGTGGGAAACTCCCCCGATGTCGGCCCGTTACAAAAATTAGATCCACTAACATGTATTTAAGGGGCATTCATCCTCTCATTTGCATAAGTTGGATAGGTTGAAGTTGGATAGATTCAAGTTGCATAAGAGATAAAGCATTCTTTTCCAGCATTGAGCATTCTCAAGTCTCCCTTCAAGGCTAGGTGTTGCATTCAAGTCAAGAATTCAACCATTGAACAGGAGATTGATTTCAATATTTAATTCCACACAAGCACTTCTATCAACATTGCTAATACAACCTCCCTTGAGATGATTTATAATTCAGTCTTTCATTTACAACTACTTGCAAGTACTTTCTTTCATTACTTGGTTAATTCCAAACCTGGGGTTTGACCTAAAGGCAAACCCCCAATCACAACCCTTGTTCCTCTCTTTTCTATGTGTAGGTTGCAGGTGCACAGCTGTACTTTTGGATTTTGGCTTCATTTGCAGAGGCAGAAAAACCCTTTTTGTTTCGCAGATTTTTCGGAGGACCGTGTACATTCCCACTATGGTCAGGGCAAATTTTCCTCAAATTTTTTGTCTCAATATTTTACTGCTAGATCCAGGTGCACATCTTCATCCCATATTCCAATCTCAAGTTATAATAAATTCTTTGACACTTTTGCACTACATAATTCAATCAACTTCCTTTCCATTTCTAACAAGGAAGAGGGGATCAAATTAACATTCCCAATTCATTTAGAATTTAATCTACCATCTTCATGTGGAGAGATTGAATCTAGTGAATTATCCTCTCCTCTTCCTGAAGAGGGGAAAAACCAACAAGGTGAATTCAAGTGGTTAGTGCACAAACAAAATACTAAAAGATATTAAAACATAAAACATGAATACAACCACATAAAAACATGCAGATAATGCTTATACTTTGCTATTTTTACCTCTCCCTCGGATTGAGCTTGATGAAGTGAAGGAACCCCTTGATGATGCTCCACTTGATGTGCTCCTTTGATTGATTTGGATTTGGATGTGGAATGCTCTCCTTTGTTCTCAACAAGATAGATTGATGGATCAGATTTGGAATGAAAGAATAAGGATGGATGGATTTGATAGAGGATTATGAAGAGGATGAGAGAAGAAATAGGCAACATGATAATGCATGAGAAGTGGATTGTTTGTGAAGATAATAGGCTCCAATTTATATGAGTGGGAATTAAAAATTGAGGGGTAATGATAATCATGATTATAAGAGATTCTAGAAGGATTAATTAGGTTGAGTGGGATTAGAAAAAGTGATTTGTAGGAATCACATGACTAGGTTAATTAATTAGAATTAATTAACTGAGTGGGTTTATAGAAAATAATTATTGGAGGGGACTTTAGAAGAATAGGGAAATAATTAATTTATTTGATAAATTAATTATTGGAGAATAGTGATAGGATTAATTAAGTTAGATTTAATTAATTCTGAGAGGAATAAGGATAACACAATTAAGTCAATTACTTATGTTGATAGGCTTAAATTAATTAAATATTGATTTAATTAATTTTAGGTGTCTACATTTTGCCCCTCTTTGATATATCATTGTGAAATGATGTTATATCAAAGAAGATTAAAACATAGTAGAAGAAAAGGATAAGGACTAGTAGCATGATGCCCAGTCATGAGATGAGGAAGAATGATAAGGAGGAAGGATGATGAGGAAGCAATGGTATGCCCCCTCGAGAGGACATGCGGGTTCAAAGAACATGAGTGTGCTCTCAAAAGGAATTAGAAGAATAAGTGATGAAAGGATGAAGATAATGAAAGAGGGAACTAGGATGGGTTGGAGTGTTGTGAATGAAATGAGACAAAGAAATGATAAATGGATTGGATTTCTTGTTGAGCAAGTATAGAGAGAAAACCTAGATTAGATATTGCCATGGATAGTCTACACCACTAATTATAAGAACTAGGATGATATGAAGATCCAAGGCGTGGACTGATCCTCAGTCAAATAGGAATGTCTTGCACACAATCATGCAAGTATTGATAAACACTAATGCAAGATTGTTGATTCATACAAGGAAGACCTTCAAACACACCATGCCATGAAAACTATGCCCCATTATACACCAACCAAGACATACCAAGATATAGGATGATCAAGGGAGTCCTGAACAAGTATAGTCCTAGGACACAAGATGAAAACAAAGTGAAAATATCAAGCATGCAAACCATATGCATATGACCAACTTACATCTCTTTCCAACAGTAGGACATGGATTTGGATAAACTGCCAGATTAGGGAAGGAGATATCCCAATGGGCGTGCCAGAATGAAGAGGGGAAAAACCAGCAAGGTGGATTCAAGTGGTTAGTGCACAAACAAAATACTAAAAGATATTAAAACATAAAACATGAATACAACCATATAAAAACATAAAGATAATGCTTATACCTTGCTATTTTTACCTCTCCCTCAGATTGAGCTTGATGAAGTGAAGGCACCCCTTGATGATGCTCCACTTGATGTGCTCCTTTGATTGATTTCGATGTGGAATGCTCTCCTTTGTGCTCAACAAGATAGATTGATGGATCGGATTTGGATTGAAAGATTAAGGATGGATGGATTTGATAGAGGATTATGAAGAGGATGAGAGAAGAAATAGGCGGCATGATAATGCATGAGAAGTGGATTGTTTGTGAAGAGAATAGGCTCCAATTTATAGATTGGAGAAGGCCAATGGAGGGCCAAGATCAATTTGATCATGAAAGGTTGAGATTGATTTTAGATAGAAGGCATGGATCGAGGGTGCCTTGGGAAAATAAACAGGAATATAAAATTCCTTGGGAAAAGGGGGGAGAAATTTGAATTTCAAATATGAGGAATTAAAAATTCCAAAATAAGGATGCATTGAGGGATTCAAAGAAATTTGAATTTCTTTGAGGGACTCAATATTGGTGTGACATGGGTGGGAATTAAAAATTGAGGGATAATGATAATCATGATTATGAGAGATTATAGAGGGATTAATTAGGTTGAGTGGGATTAGAAAAAGTGATTTGTAGGAATCACATGACTAGGTTAATTAATTAGAATTAATTAACTAAGTGGGTTTAGAGAAAGTAATTATTGGAGGGGACTTTAGAAGAATAGGGGAATAATTAATTTATTTTTATAAATTAATTATTGGACAATAGTGATAGGATTAATTAAATTAGATTTAATTAATTCTGAGAGGAATAAGGATAACACAATTAAGTCAATTAATTATGTTGACAGTCTTAAATTAATTAAATATTGATTTAATTGATTTTAGGTGTAAATGAAGAGGGGAAAAACCAACAAGGTGGATTCAAGTGGTTAGTCCACAAACAAAATACCAAAAGATATTAAAACATAAAACATGAATACAACCACATAAAAACATGAAGATAATGCTTATACCTTGCTATTTTACCTCTCCCTCAGATTTAGCTTGATGAAGTGAAGGCGCCCCTTGATGATGCTCCACTTGATGTGCTCCTTTGATTGATTTGGATGTGGAATGCTCTCCTTTGTGCTCAACAAGATAGATTGATGGATCGGATTTGGATTGAAAGATTAAGGATGGATGTATTTGATAGAGGATTAAGAAGAGGATGAGAGAAGAAATAGGCAACATGACAATGCAAGAGAAGTGGATGTTTGTGAAGAGAATAGGCTCCAATTTATTGATTGGAGAAGGCCAATGGAGGGCCAAGATTGATTTGATCATGAAATGTTGAGATTGATTTTAGATAGAAGGCATGGATCAAGGGTGCCTTGGGAAAATAAATAGGAATATAAAATTCCTTGGAAAAAGTGGGGAGAAATTTGATTGAGGGATTCAAAGAAATTTGAATTTCTTTGAGAGACTCAATATTGATGTGACATGAGTGGGAATTAAAAATTGAGGGATAATGATAATCATGATTATGAGAGATTCTAGAAGGATTAATTAGGTTGAGTTGGATTAGAAAAAGTGATTTGTAGGAATCAAATGACTAGGTTAATTAATTAGAATTAATTAACTGAGTGGGTTTAGAGAAAATAATTATTGGAGGGGACTTTAGAAGAATAGGGGAATAATTAATTAATTTGATAAATTAATTATTGGACAATGGTGATAGGATTAATTAAATTAGGTTTAATTAATTCTGAGAGGAATAAGGATAACACAATTAAGTCCATTAATTATATTGATAGGCTTAAATTAATTAAATATTGATTTAATTAATTTTAGGTGTCTACATTTTGCCCCTCTTTGATATATCGTCATGAAATGATGTTTTATGAAAGAAGAATAAAACATAGTGGAAGAAAAGTATAAGGTCTAGTAACATGATGCCCCAGTTGTGAGATGAGGAAGAATGATAAGGAGGAAGGATGACAAGGAAGCAGTGGTACGCCCCCTCAAGAGGACATGCGGGTTCAAAGAATACGGGTGTGCTCTCAAAAGGAATTAGAAGAATAAGTGATGAAAGGATGAAGATAATGAAAGAGGGAACTAGGATGGGTTGGAGTGTTGTGAATGAAATGAGACAAAGAAATGATAAATGTATTGGATTTCTTGTTGAGAAAGTATAGAGAGCAAACCTAGATTTGATATTGCCATGGATAGTCTACACCACTGATTAAAAGAACCAGGATGATATGAAGATCCGAGGCATGGACTGACGCTTAGTCAAACAGGAATGCCTTGCACACAATCATGCAAGTGTTGATAAACACTAATGCTGGATTGTCAGTTCATACAAGGAAGACCTTCAAACACACCATGTCATGAAAACTATGCCCCATTATACAACAGCCAAGACATACCAAGATATATGATGATCAAGGCGGTCCTGAACAAGTATAGTGCTAGGACACAAGACGAAAACAAAGTGAAAATTTCAAGCTTGTAAACCATATGCACATGACCAGCTTACATCTCTTGCCAAGAGTAGGACATGGATTTGGATAAACTGCCAAACTAGGGAAGGAGATATCCCAATGAGCATGCCAAAATGAAGAGGGGAAAAACCAGCAAGGTGGATTCAAGTGGTTAGTGCACAAACAAAAAACTAAAAGATATTAAAACATAAAACATGAATACAACCACATAAAAACATGAAGATAATGCTTATACCTTGCTATTTTTACCTCTCCCTCGGATTGAGCTTGATGAAGGGAAGGCGCCCCTTAATGATGCTCCACTTGATGTGCTCCTTTGATTGATTTCGATGTGGAATGCTCTCCTTTGTGCTCAACAAGATAGATTGATGGATCGGATTTGGATTGAAAGATTAAAGTTGGATGGATTTAATAGAGGATTATGAAGAGGATGAGAGAAGAAATAGGCGGCATGACAATGCATGAGAAGTGGATTGTTTGTTAAGAGAATAGGCTCCAATTTATAGATTGGAGAAGGCCAATAGAGGGCCAAGATTGATTTGATCATGAAGGGTTGAGATTGAATTTAGATAGAAGGCATGGATCAAGGGTGCCTTGGGAAAATAAACAGGAATATAAAATTTCTTGGGAAAAGGGGGGAGAAATTTGAATTTGAAATATGAGGAATTAAAAATTCCAAAATAAGGATGCATTGAGGGATTCAAAGAAATTTGAATTTCTTTGAGAGACTCAATATTGATGTGACATGATTGGGAATTAAAAATTGAGGGATAATGATAATCATGATTATGAGAGATTCTAGAAGGATTAATTAGGTTGAGTGGGATTAGAAAAAGTGATTTGTAGGAATCACATGACTAGGTTAATTAATTAGAATTAATTAACTGACTGGGTTTAGAGAAAATAATTATTGGAGAGGACTTTAGAAGAATAGGGGAATAATTAATTAATTTGATAAATTAATTATTGGACAATAGTGATAGGATTAATTAAATTAGATTTAATTAATTCTGAGAGGAATAATGATAACACAATTAAGTCAATTAATTATGTTGATAGGGGGCATGTGCACAAAGATGGTGGTCAGAAAAGTGGACACCACCGAAAAAAAACTTGGAAAAACAGGTAGCATGTACGCGCTTAGGTTTGTTCTTCCCGAGCCTAGAAAAGGTAGCGTGTACACACTGAGTTTAGGAAACTGAGCGCGTACGTGCTACGACTAGGAAAATTAGCGCTGCTTATAGGAAAATGAGCTCATACGCGCTAATAATCCTAGTAAAACCGCATACATGGTGCCTGATAAAAAAAGTTTTAAAAAAAAACTGGGTCCTCATTTACCCGAAAAGCGCATTTTTTAGTTTTTTTTTTTTTTTCCTATTTTCTAACCTAAACCACGAACGGGGTGCTAAATTTGTCCTCCAGGCTATGGATCAAGGTTAGTTTTTGTTTTTTTTTCTCTTTCTTTCTGGTTTATGCAATTTGTTTTACATTTTGAATTTAATTTCATTAATTTTGATTAGGGTTTTTCATTTTTTGTTTCAAAAACCAGATTCTTCTAATCCAAAACAAGAACAACCAAATGCACCTCCTGAAACCCCATAAGAACAACCAAATGCACCTCCTAAAAACACACAAGAACAACCCCCATTTCCTCCTTTTGATCACATAGCCGAAACACAGGAAGAATTAATTAATCAGTTAGGGCAAAATACATCCAAAATCAATAGACTGATTGTAAAATTGAAAACTTCTAAGCTTGACCATCATCAATCCCTCACCACTAGCCTAGAAACATTAGCTAGGGGTGCCATAACTGTTTTCACATAAATTACCAAATGGGGAAGCTTTAGGGATAGGTGTTGTCAATTCTATGCCAATGGGCTATCATACGATGGAGTTAAAAACAAAAATATTTCTAAACAACAAATATGTGCCCTTTTTGTTGACCCCAAAACTGGTCAGTCATTACCTCCTAATGCAAAGAGGTTTCCCATACATTGGTGTACCAATGTGCAGATGAAGAATCCTTTTTGGCAGAGGTGGTGGATGGTCTTTGACGATCCACCTTGTAATAATTATGAGGTGCCATTATATTTTTTGAGAAAAATATATTGTGAGTTTGTGCTCAATGTGCGCCCAAATTATTTTGACATGAGAGAGTTTCATGGTAGAGGTGGTGGCTCTACCCAAGATAGACCTGGAGCTCGTAAGCGATTAGCTATGGAGAGTCATCGCCCCCTAGCACCCAAACCCAAGGTGCATCAGGCTGTCCCATTAGACCTGAAAGAGTCGATGGAGCTACAGTCTCTTCAGGCAGCCACAACATTGACTGGTGCCATCATCCAGCATGGGACATTATTAGCACACCCTATTGTATTGGATGATGAGCCGTTAGAGGGAAACAAAGAGCCCATCGAGCATATGTGTGTCAGTTGCTCGGGGATAGATGATGCAGCCAGTGTAGATTGATACTCATATCATCTATGCACGATTTGCAGTTGTAGATGTCAGGCTCACACGGTTGAGGATGTCGCGCTGACAGATGAGTTGATGGACATGGTGTTTGCCCATGAGCCACAGACACAGGTGTGTTGATTTGAATTCATAACATTTTATTTATCAGTCACTTTAATTTTGTAATTACATAAATGAATTTTCATTTATACATCAATTTAAATTAAGACAAATAATATGCATTTCAGGATGCAGTAGTGGTATCCCATACACCTCCCCCAGTTACCACAGCTGCAACTTCAATGCCTGAGGTATAAATTTTGTAACTTGTTAAAATAGAATAGTACACTTTGAATTCAAAAAAATACAAGATATACTAACTATCTTTAATGCTTGGTCCAATTTTTGGTTTGTAGGTGCTGACAGGGGACGAAATGTCCCAGATTGATGACATCACGCTGTTGGCGATTGATTTTGGCCTACAAGGCTATACGGTATCATATTTTGTACAACTCTTTTTATGTATTGTTTTGATGGAATATGCAAGTCATTTCATTTTAGATTTTTAAAATTATGTTTGATTTATTATCTGTACTAATATCTCATGTTAATTTTTTATTTTTAGGGCACCCCTTCCGCGTCTAGGGCTCGTCCGAAGAAAAAGAATATCTCGAAGATGCCAAAATGTGTGAAGAAGGTAATTGAACATATTTTTAGTTGTACAATTGTTTGAAAATGTTGAAATCAAGTATTAGTTGGGGTTGTAGATTGATTAGTGTTTTTTGTCTATTTTACATGTACAGCGGCCATTGAGTTTTGTGGATATGTTGAATGCACCTGATTCGCCCGTGAATCAAGAGAGGGAGGAGGTATGTATCTCTACTTTATTTTCTTGATTTCATGATTATATGCACGCATACATGTGAACTTGTGATATATTATAATCTTATATTTTTTTCATACAAGAAATATCCATACCTATTTCGTCAATGGCGAACCCTCCTCCTTGCACTAAAGAAGCATATCAGGATCCGGTACACTTTTGTTTGATATGTAAAATTAATTGTTTTCAACCTTCAATACTTATCATTATATTAATTGTATTTAATCTTTGTACATTTTTTGTATAGGTAATAGCGACCGTTTGTACATCGATGGTGAGCCATCCTCAGTCCATTGGAGAAGAATCTAAGGCACAGGTTCGTCATTGTTCTCTATATTATAGCTTTTAAGTGTTTTTGATATATTTATGTTAGTACATTGTATTAATTATACATTTAATCTTCAATAGACTCGTTCGCGGTACGACCATAAGGTGGATCCATTTAAGTATGTCTTCAAGAAAACTCCTAAGAGTGACAAGGAGAGGAGAGTGAAGACATTAGCTCCTGGATCAGCCGATGAGGTAATCTACATTTCAATTGCAAATGAATTAAAGTTAAATGCATAGTTATGATGTTAATTGTGAACTATTTTCTACAAAAGAATTCTAACTTGGCTTTTGAATTGTGGTTTTGCAGCCATCTACAGAGCCGCGTATTGCACTGAAGAGGCTTGATTTTGATGATCCACCACAAGTTTAGGATCATATAGTGTTAGTTTTGGTCATAGAATGACCAATACATGTAGATATATTCTACATTTTTATTGTATATCAATTTGGACATGGCATATGCCACATTTTTGTAATACTTGTATTGACTTGGCAGACATGCCTTTTTTTATATATATAAATATCAATTTTCGATCCAATAAATGTGTAATGAGTTCATTATTTTGTATTCCTTGTATTTTGTGGTTGTCCTTTTATAAATTTAAATGAATATTTGCATATGTAATCAACAATATGAATATAAACAACAAAAATATATGATATAAAGCATTGCAATCGTGGAATATGATTTGATAAAATTTCTAAAATGTTGAATTAACCCTACAAAACTCCTTGTATTCAGTTCATTATTGTGTATTTGTTGTATTTGGTAGCTTCCCTTTTATAAATTTAAATGAATATTTGCATATGTAATTAACAATATGAATATAAACAACAAAAATCGACAATATGAATTTAAACAATAATGTGTTTGGTGTGAGAGCACCCTCACGCTCGCAATGGTCAAATTTTGTTCCTCATGTGCACAAACCGACATCGCAAGCACATCAGGGTGGGCAGGTTTATGCTAGGCATGCCCCTATCATGCATCCCAAAGCACCAGAACGTCGAGAGTTATACCCTACTGGTGAGATCTCTCAAGTACCCTAAGTCCAAAAAATTGTCAAAATTTGACGGACTATTTCTTCCAATCCACGACACATACGGTTGATCTGTTTGATCCTGTGGGGTCGGGTGAGGTTCCTCTACAATGGCCTATCTCGGTTTTCGATGACTCAAATCCATTTTCAATTAGTAGCATTTCTTCACTTGCTCAAAAAATCGTCAGTTGCTTGCAAGGAAAAGTTGCAAGATTGGCTAGAATTGATTTTGTTCCTCGTGTGCACAAACTAACATCACAAGTGCATCTGGGTGGGCATGTTTACGCTAGGCATGCCCCTATTGTGCATCCCAAAGCACCAAAACGTTGAGAGTCATACCCTACCGGTGAGATGCCTTGAGTCCAAAAAATTGTCAAAATTTGACGGACTGTTTCTTCCAATCCACGACACATACGGTCGATCTGTTTGATCTCATGGGGTTGTGTGAGGCTCCTCTACAATGGCCTATCTTAGTTTTCTAGGACTCAAAGCCATTTTCAATTAGTAGTATTTTTTCACTTGCTCAAAAAATCATCAGTTGCTTGCAAGGAAAAGTTGCAAGATTGGCTAGAATTGATTCTGTTCCTCGTGTTCACAAACCAACATCGCAAGCGCATCTGGATGGGCATGTTTATGCTAGGCATGCCCCTTTCATGCATCCCAAAGCACCAGAACATCAAGAGTCATACCCTACCAGTGAGATCTCTCAAGTGCCCCGAGTCCAAAAAATTGTCAAAATTTGACGAACTGTTTCTTCCAATCCACGACACATACGGTCGTTCTATTTGATCCCATGGGGTCATGTGAGGCTCCTTTACAATGGACCATCTTTTTTTTTGATTACTCAAAGCCATTTTCAATTAGTAGCATTTTTTCGCCTGCTCAAAAAACCGTCAGTTGCTTGCAAGGAAAAGTTGCAAGATTGGCTAGAATTGATTTTGTTCCTTGTGTGCACAAACTGACATCGCGAGCACATTTGGGTGGGCATGTTTATGCTAGGCATGCCCCTATCGTGCATCCCAAAGCACCAGAATGTCAAGAGTCATACCCTACCGACGCAATGTAGAAGTTGCTTGACAACTTTTTTGACAACAATGACAATTTTTGCTCAAATTGTATCTAGTCTCAATCTATCACCCCTATGACCCGATAATGACTCAAAAAATTATCCATGATTATACAAGAATCAAGAATGCTTGTGATTGACTAGGGGCACATCACATATACTCAAAACATAGTCACAAAACATTGACACACAAAATAGTCACAAAACATTGTCACATATTATTCAAATATTTGCCTCTAATTATGGTCAAATCAGCTCTTGGCTATTTGATTATACAAAAAATTGTCTTACAAATAATCTCATGGGCTTTTATACAAAATTTGGCATTACAATATATGTGATTCAGCTCATCGCCATTTTAATATACAAATCATCTCATGGGCTTTTATACAAAATTTGGCATTACAATATGTGCGATTTAGCTCATCGCCATTTTAATATACAAAATTTGGCATGTACATATGTACAAATCAGCTCATTGCCACTTAAATATACAAAATTATGCCCCTAAACATGTAAAAATCAGTTCATGGGCATTTATATATACAAAAAATGAATATAGAACAATTCGTCGATGATTTATACAAAATTCTCAAAATCATTCTACTCTGAACTGTAGAGTCAATCAAGTGAGCCTTTAGGATCGGCTCTAACCCATATTGTGTCAAGTATTGCCTCGTGGCTAGATTCACAAACTTTCCATAAAATCTTGTTATGAGGTCTACCACAATACTTCATCAAATGAATATTTGTTGCAACAACAAGGTTAGAGAAATGAACAATATGTCTGTGTGTTTCAAAGTCCTCGAACAACCAACCATCAGAATTCTTGATAGGGTATCTCTGAAGCCATGCTCCTGTCACGACAATAGACCCTATTGGGTACTCAATACCCTCTCTGTCAATGATTGTGGTTGTCAATTTTCTTTTAGGCTCAACACAATGACACAAATAGTAATTTGTTCCTTCTTCATTGTTCTCTTCTGCAACAACTGCATACACATGACCTGCATTTTATAAAGTGTTAATTAATACCAAAAATAAAGTATGATGTACAACAAAATGAACCAAAAAGAATACTAGCAAAAAAATTAACTCAAAAAATCACTTGAATCCAATAGGTCAGATACATGGTCAAAATCCACTGATGTCTCCATCTGGCTCAATTGTAGTGCTTTGGGAATTTGATATGAATCAATGGGAACCAACAGTCTACAAGACCATTTGTCAACCCACTCTTCTGATTCACATTCTTCCCACAAACAATACATTCATGAAGAGAAAAAGCATACCATCTGCCTCGTATAAATTACCAGTGAACTTGAATTTGAATGCATGTCACTCGATCCTGCAATTGTACAACAATCTAGATAGTTTTCAATGTTAGATTCAGTAATCAACCAAAAATATCTACGAACCAATGACGTACCTGGATTATCTGGACCCATCGTAGACTTACACCATCGCACAATTGTTTCTGCATCTACCAACTCAGCACCACCTTCATACTTCAATTCTTCCCTGGCTAGGGCTCTTTTCACACATGCTCCTACACCATCGTGCTCTCCCTTACCATGTCCAGCCTTAGTGAAATTCCAAAAATGTTGTACAGCGCTTGTCACATGCATCCTTGTCAGCCAATAAAACATCCTTACATTCTTGAATTGTGCGGTGCAATTATCTGACCATATTAAGTGTCCGTTGTATCGTATGTTCCTTTCCCTTAAACTATCATAGTAAACTTTAAAGCATCCTTGTACAAACTCTGATGAATGAGTATGATCATCACTTATGTAGAAGTGATACTCTCTTACAACCTTTCTATCCTCCTCTGTGCTATAATCTGCATGCATGAATGCTATGTGTACAAAAATAGAAACTTGTGTAGAGTGATAATACATGGATTGCACTTCATTTTGAGGTTGTAGTGTATAATTTTCAGTGAAATCAATGATAGAGACAATGGTGCCAAGAGGAAATGTGTCCTTGCACAACTTGAATCGCTCATCTAACCATCGAGCTCTCTGTGTATTCATTATGTACTCATAAACTAGTTTCTCTTGAAACATTTTCATAAATTGAGCTACACATATATCATTTTTTACTAGCTCACATCTCTTCAAATCTTTTCCATCTTTAACTCCATATGTGACTGTCTTGTATTTTCCAAAAGAAACTAGTTTCGTACCAATTTAATGTGTGCTCTCCAAATGTATGCATCTTGGTAAACATTGCAAACCACCACATATAGCACAAGAACCTTCCAATTAAGGCATCTTATAATAAATGCAACCATCATGTCTATTACATAACACACTTGAAATAAATTCTCTTGCCGACTTAGGAGGTGCTTGTATATTACATTCCTGCAAAACATCGTTAGTGTGCAAAGTAGAACAAATATGACAAAAAATATCATAATGCATGGAAAATTCAATGTGTGATCGCTTTAACGTAGGGGGGCATACATCCCGTTCATATCTTTTCAAGATACTTGAAAGTTTCTTGGTGAACTTAGCTTTGCCTTGAAAATTTTTGATATCTTTCTTGCATGACTCATAGTGAGGGAACCTTACTACTGACAGTCATGGTTCTCCCTCATGATCTTCCCTTTTACTTTGTCAAGCGAAGCCGTAAGATCCTTAGTCCACTGGGGGCTTGGTGTATCTTGCCTCCTTGACGTGGTGAAAGTTTTTCAATGTTGTTTCCTTGTACTTTACCGGAAGTATGGGCGTACGCTTATACTCCCGCTAAAGTGGGGCCTAAATGTAGCGTCCTAAAATTGTGACACTTGCAATTTCGACTGCATTTGGGTCTTTACGATGGCGACGCAACGTTGAACCTGAATGTAGACCCCGAAACCTGCTTGTGACATCAAAAAATACATTTTTCTGCACCTTGGCCTGATCCCTCCTTACACCCTGCTTCCCCGGGAGGTGGGACCATGGCACCCAGCGCCCTGGTCCCTGGCCCTATTTTGGGCTCGGTCTCTTGTTGGGCATCGGGTCTTTAAGTTTGCAAATTGGAAAATATTGTTTCTAAGTCGGCCTAAGGTCGGGAAAATCAGTCTCTCAACCCTAATTGACAAGTACATAAACTACATTTCCTCTTCCAAAAAGAGGAAGGAAAAACATATGTGAGCAAGACGCGGAAGCGATATTCAAACATTCAAACATCCAAGCATTCAAGCATTCCTTCAAGCAATTGAGCATTCTAAGTCTCCATTCAAGGCTAAGTGTTGCATTCAAGACAAGGATTCAACCATTGAAGAGGAGATCACCTACAACATACAACATACAACATACATTACACCTTCACATGTAAGAATACAAACATTCTTACAACAAGGTATCAGTACTTGTTTACATTACAAACATTTACATTTACAACATTCTCATTTCTTGGTTAATTCCAAAACCGGGGTTTGACCTAAAGGCAAACCCCTAATCCCTAACCCCCCAATCGTTCTCTCTTTTCTATGTGTAGGTTGCAGGTACACGAATGTAATTGAAGATCTGGAATCCTTGTGCAGAGACGAACAGATCCCCCTTCGTTTCACGGATTTTTCGGAGGACCGTGTGCACTCCGGGCACCATCGTCCCGTCAACTTTGACTCAAATTTGCAAAACAACATCATCTCAACATTTTACTACTAATTCCAGGTTCCTGGCTTCATCCTGTATCCCTATCTCTGTTTACAAGCGAATCTTTCTTGCTTCTACATACATTCCTAGTTCAATCATTCTATCTACATTCTTTACAAAAGAGGGTATCCTTGATGTCACAACCCTTGAAACTCATTTAAAATCCAGTCTTGCATTGTGTGGGATTGGATCTTGTGGGTTTCAACCCCTCTTTTGAATGTAAAGTCTCTCATAAGTGAAAACCATCAACCCTAGTGACCTCCCTTCTCTCTCCTTGGAGTTGGGGAGGGAGAACAACTAGGGTTCGATTTTTCCGCTTTTTACAGCCTTTCTATCCTCCTCTGTGCTATCATCTGCATGCATGAATGCTATGTGTACAAAAATAGAAACTTGTGTAGAGTGATAATACATGGATTGCACTTCATTTTGAGGTTGTAGTGTATAATTTTCAGTGAAATCAACGATAGAGACAATGGTGCCAAGAGGAAATGTGTCCTTGCACAACTTGAATCGCTCATCTAACCATCGAGCTCTCTGTGTATTCATTATGTACTCATAAACTAGTTTCTCTTGAAACATTTTCATAAATTGAGCTACACATATATCATTTTTCACTAGCTCACATCTCTTCAAATATTTTCCATCTTTAACTCCATATGTGACTGTCTTGTATTTTCCAAAAGAAACTAGTTTCGTACCAATTTAATGTGTGCTCTCCAAATGTATGCATCTTGGTAAATGTTTCAAACCACCACATATAGCACAAGAACCTTCCAAATAAGGCATCTTATAATAAATGCAACCATCATGTCTATTACATAACACACTTGAAATAAATTCTCTTGCCGACTTAGGAGGTGCTTGTATATTACATTCTTGCAAAACATCGTTAGTGTGCAAAGTAGAACAAATATGACGAAAAATATCATAATGCATGGAAAATTCAATATGCATCCTACAACAACACGTGGTGCATACATGATTAATCTTAATATAAAAAGGTTTTGCCATTTCAAAAAATCTTTGAGAAATTTTTATTTGAGGAAACTTTTGAAAGAATCTTTCATAAAATTTAGTTTGAGTCATATCCAAATAGTGTTTCGCATGTGGCTCACGATTTTTAGACCCAATTCGCCTTCTAACAACATCTCTTTGGTTGGGCGATACTCTTGTGTTGTCATGCCAAAATTTTCAATTAATGTTTTTAGTGCATCTACAACAACCTTGTCTTTGCGTGGTACTCTACCCGAGAATGCCCAAAGAGAACTATTGTTAGGTTCCTCTATTTGTTCTCGCCTCTTTAATGCTTTACTTAATGTTGTTCTACTAACGTTCAATGACTTACTTGTTTTGCTTATCAAATGATCTTTTTTTATTTTCTTGCTCATTATGGTTGATGTAATGACACGTCGAGTAGCATTAGAATCTTTACTACGTGATTTTGAACCAATAGATTGATATGCATCAAATAGATTTCTGACAATAGTTCTTTCACTGTTACTTTCAGATGATCTTAGGCCTAGAATTTTCATTGTCTCTCTAAAATTCAAATTTTTAATCATTTGAACAATTAATTGACATCTTGCGGTTTGATTTAAGTTTTTAAAATAGTTTTGCCATATTCTTTTAACCATTCTCCTACAAGTTCGTTCATTCATTTTATTGGGCTTTGACTTCAATATATTCTCATCAATGTCTATTAGATACTTTGGTTTCCTACGAATGATTCTAGGAGGTGTTAACATCGGTGCATTATGTACATTCAATTCATCAAGTAGAGAAGGTGTAATATGTTCATCATTTAATTGATTATTCAATGCGGTATCTTCTTCAATTGCATTAAGTTCAAATGGTAAATTATCAAATGTTTCTTCTTCAATTGCATTAGGTGCATTATATTCGTTTGGTAAATCGAATTGAGATGTTGAGGTTGACATACCTTCTTCTCCCATTGTTATTATGTCATGCAATTTCTTCATACGCTGCCTTTGTCTTTCCTTTTGAGCCTCTTGTTGTTCCATCATTCCTCGCTTGTTCTTTCCCATGATTGAGATCGGTTGACCTAAATAGAATCATATTACATATATATGTAAAGAAAAGTTCAAAAATAAATAAATAACCATAAGTATGCATCTTATCACTATTTTTTGGAATCAAACTATTAAACAATCACAATTTAATCACTTGAAACCATGCAAAAACAAAAAACTAATAAAAATAACAATTCAATCATTTTAAATCATGCAAAAAACAAAAAATTCACTTACTTTTA